>NC_138747.1:3163537-3263537 GCF_965113295.1 Leuciscus leuciscus
CATGGGTTGAAACAACCAACAAACCCAGTGTATTTCATTATATAGAAAACATAAATTAATAAATACTAAATGCACTTATCTTCCACTTGAGTTTGTACCCGAGTAGGTTTATTGAATATGAAATGCTTAAAAGTTCACTGACAATGTATGTTAGAGTCCTGAGGAGCAAATCACACACACACACACACACACACACACACACACACACACATATATATATATGCGCGTGCAGTGTGTGTGCAATTTGCTATATATATATATATATATAGACAATTATTCAACAAAGCTTATATAATAAAACATTTTAATGCAAATTAATGCCTGTAATGAGAAATCCACCATTTTTCAGATTCTGGAAACGACATGCTTCATTCTCTAGTAGTGTCACAATAATTCACACTTGGGTTTTCTCGTCATAAAGTGCTGAAAGAGGAACTGACTGCATGAGAGAGGAAAGCGACTGCGTTCTCAGGCCCTCACATACAGTCCTCTGGATTTTATTGAGTAAAGAAGTGTGTCTCCACTGCCATATCTCCATAAAGCGCTTGTCTGAAGTGTGTCACACTCCTTTGATGGGAGTCATATAAGAATGTGTTACTGTGGGAGCCAGGGGACCAGAGGTGACCCAGCGCAAATAAAACGCTCGGTTTGCTCGATAGTTGATTCTAACACAGATAAAGAAAAGCACAGGCATAAACAACTTTTATATATAAGTGTAACTTGATGACAAGGAATCATTCCCTCTCTCTCTCTCTCTCAATGTTTTCAGCCGTTCTTTTGCTTCAGATCACAAAACACAAAGTGAGAAGAAGTGTGTCTGAGAACCATGTCCTAAAAAGAGGACCTGCAATATGCAAAATATGAATCAAGTACTATAATAGTGTATAAATATTACTAAAATAACACTGCTTGAACATTTAAGGTGTCGGCAGCAAGTCTGAATAGGAAATATGGCAGATAGTCTCCTGAAAGTCTTATTCTAAAGTTTATAATATGCAAAATAACACATAAATCCATCATCCACACCATGTGTTTATTGAGGCACAGTAAGTTTTCAGATATTATGACCAGGTTAATACCCTTCGCTGGCGTGGTCATTCTCACAAAACTGAAAACATATTTGCCTTCACACTGACATGTAAATGATATTAGAATGCTACAGATTTAAATTAGAACAGCACAAATAATTCTCATAATTAAAATTTCAAATGGAAGATCACATCAGTATAAATGTAACAATACAAATTACATGGAAACTGTCTGTGCAACTTTTTCTGCATGATTATAGAACTGTATATATAGCGAATTTTGAAAGAAAATCACACAGTGAAATGACAGATTAATGTGAAAACATTTCAGTGCATTTCCCAGATTTGTTTGAATTGAGTATCTCTTCATATTAACAATGCAGTGATGTTTGAAGACGGACACCGAAGGCGAGTTTCTTGAGTACATTCACACTGGCTGGTTTCCCGTGGTGAAGGTGCACCAGCAGAGGGCGTCTGGTGTAGCTCTAACAGTCTAACAGCCCTCTCTCTCTACTGTGGTTTCAGCATGATGGGACGATTAAGAATGGGTTTGATTGCTTTATGAGTCTTGATGGAGGGATTCAGGGTTCAGGACGGTCATGATCTCTTAGCCCATGTAGGGATATTTCCATTCTGTGAGTGGCACGTAGGTCTGCTTGACAACCTGTGGGGACGTCCACCGGAGGACATAGTGTGGGCCGCCGGGCTTGTCGTTGGTGCCTGGAAACATTATCAAAAAGCATGAGATGGGAACTTTATATTTTTGTTAAAACGCTTGAATTATTCAGCAAAAACCTGTTTGTAAATTGAGATAGAACTACTTTTCAAGCTGAATTAACTAGTTAAGCAATATTGATTTAATTCCTTTCTGGTATCATCATATGTATTGTGCTAAAATTGTTTGTGCAGGGTTTACTTGGAATCAGTGGTGATGTGGAAGCTTGTTTCCGCCACAGAATAGAAAATAAAAAAGGTAATTGGGACTTTTTTATCTCACAATTCTAACTTTTTTTTCTTGCAACTCTGAGTTTATATCTCGCAAAGGTCAGAATTGCGAGTTTATATCTCCCAATTGTTAGGAAAAAGTTTCTTATGGAAGCTTGTTTCCGCCACAGAATAAAAAAAAAAAAAGGTAATTGCTACTTGTTAAAAATATTTGCACCTGCGAGTTTACATCTCACAATTCTGACTTTATAACTCTTTATAACTGAGAGTTGTAAACTTGCAATTGTGAGAAAACGAGTCAGAATTTTGAGATAAAAAGTCACAATTACCTTTTTCTTTTTTTCTGTGGGGGAAACAAACAAGCTCCTGTAGTTATGAAACTGAAGCTGAAATTCTGCATATACATTTGCACAGATAAGGGCAGTAAGGGATTTTAATCACAATAGTCTAATGCCTCCATGAGCTATAGTTTTTAAAGAGTGTGTTTTTGATGCGATGGATTTTAGGTTTTTGATGGAGAACTCAATTATCTTGACTTTAAATGATGCCAATGATTCAGTCTCTAGAGATTAACTTGATTGAATCTGAATGATGTTTGGTTTTACCTGATGCTCTGGCGCCACCAAATGGCTGCTGGGCCACAATGGATCCTGTAGATTTGTCATTGATGTAATAGTTTCCAGCAGCGTTTCTCAAGACCTTTCCTGCCTCATCAATAACAGCCCTAAAACAAGCAATTAGATTATAAATGTATGTTAAAGATACAAGTCTAGTGCAAAGATATGAGTGTCTGGACATCTTTTTTGAAAAGCTGGGAATGTGCTGATCTGGGTTTGGGAATGTGCTGATCTGGGATTGGGAATGTGCTGATCTGTTAATTAGCATACTAACTTAATCTAATGACATGGATTACTCACTTGTCTTGGGCAAAGACGGCTCCTGTCAGGGCGTACGGAGAAGTGTTGTCTATTAAGTGCAGGACCTTCTTGTAGTCAGCTTCAGGGTAAACGTAAACTGTGAGGATGGGCCCAAAGATCTCCTGAAAAAGCAAAGAGTTCATATATGAGATGTTTTATATTCACAAGTTGCACTTGACTTGCTCTTATTATTTATATACTTATATTTCACTTTTCAAACATTTTAAAAACATTACTAGTTTTCCATCAAGTAAATTAAAGAGGACCTATTTTGTCCATTTTCAAAGTCTTTGTTTAGTTTTTGGGCTCTACCAGAATAGGTTTGCATGCTTGAATTTTCAAAGACACGTTTTTTTTCTTCCATATTCTCCATTGTTGCAGATCCTCAAAAATAGGTGACATAATGCCTTCAATATCTAGATCCGGGTGACTGTGGGTGGTAACTGGATCAGCTGAGACCATCCGTTTGTGAAGAGAAGCGTTAAATGAGGTTAAATGGAAGAGATCCTTTTATCTACACAAACCAAAGTCCACTCATTCACCGTCCTGAGCCTGTGTGAGTGTGTGTGTGTGAGTGCACTCCTGGTCAAAAACCAAACAAAGGTCTGAGCCGCTGTGCCTTAAATTGCCTGAAAAGGCTAAATTTTATACCTCATTCATGATTTTCTCCTGTGCGTCGGTGGTTTCAATAATTGTGGGGTCCACGAAATATCCTTTTTTATCATCACAGTTTCCTCCAGCGATGATCTTCAGATGTGGAGAGGATCTGGCATGTTCCAGATATTTCTTGTTCCTGGAGAAGGACTTGGAAATAAAAGACATTGTGTTTAACACTTTGAGAAGAAAACGTCATGCTTTGTTAATGAATAAACAGGAAGCTGGTTTGTACCTTGTCATCGATAACTGCTGAGAAGAAAGTGCCGAAATCTTCCACTGGCTGTGAAGTGAAACAACAGAAAAATGTCACATGAACACTTGTGAGCAGCCATTAAAGGGGTGGTATAATGCCATTTTCACAAGATGTAAAATAAGTCTCTGATGTCCCCAGAGTGTGTGTGTGAAGTTTTAGCTCAAAATACCCCACAGATATTTTTATATAGCATGTTAAAATTGTCAATTTTTGAGGATGAGCAAAAACGCACCGTTTTGTGTCTGTCCCTTTAAATGCAAATGAGCTGCTGCTCCCGGCACAGGGGGCGGAGCTTCAACAACTTGCACTCACACAGACATGCACTGAACATTTAAAAAACGTTTAGCCTTTTATGTTCAAACCGGATTCAGACAATGATGGAGAGACTCGAGAAGAAGTGACAACATGTAGAAGCAACAGGACATTTCTGAATGGTTAGTTGATGAATTTCTGTAGCTTATGTGAAGTTATCTTCTAGTCATTAGATTAGCATATTCTGTCATGATAATCTATAAATCGTGTTCCTGGGGGCGGGGTTTATGTAAATTCTAGGGTTGGTGATGTCACTAACCCGGGAGGAATGTGGTGTAGTCTCTACCAGCCGTTTGTTGTAGTCCTTAAAAAGTGATTTCTTTAAAAGCAAATATCTCCCTTTGCTTTGAACTTTGAGCGTTGTAACTTTGCAGATGTTGTTTATCCTCAAACAGCAACATTACACACTAACTAAAGTTAGAAAAGTGAAATCATATTCAACCACCCCTTTGAAACATACAACCATGATCTGCTGAAAATTCAGCAGTCGCCAGTAATAAACTCAAACTCTTCTACTTACGTCTCCCAATTTGATCATTTTGAGCAGATCCAGGAGTCCCTGTTTGATCTGAGGCCACAGTGAGTCTGGCACGTACATCCTGGAGCAAGCCGAACACTTCTGTCCTCCGTACTCAAACGCTGAGCGGATGGTGCCGGTCACCACACTGTCAACGTCTGCGGACTTGTGCACAAAGTGGAAGTTCTTCCCACCGCATTCTAAAACACAGGAAATTAAAAAATATTCAGATTTTAGAATTTTAAATCTTACACATCATTCGTATTGAATTCTCAATGCAACGGAAAACACAAACCTCCAGCGACACGAGGGAAATTCCTGTAGATATCCAGATTCTGGGCGACCTGCTTCCACAAGCGTTTAAAGGTTCTGGAGATGATACAGGAAAGTCAGATTGGAGCGATTATAGAAATCAGGACATGTTTAACATCTGGAAAAATCATATACATCTGAAAGGGTTTTCTATAGCAAGTCCTATTTGTGTCGTCAAGTTCATTACACAACTGTTCAAAAGTTAATAAATGAATGTTATTCTGCAAGGATGCATTAAATTGATCAAAAATGACAGTAAAGACATGTATAATGTTGCAAAAGATTTTTCTTTTAAATAAATGCTGTTTTTTAAACTTTCTATTCATCAAAGAATCCTGAAAAATATCTATCAACATTGATAATAAGAAGAAATGCTCCTTGAGCATCAAATCATCATATTAGAATGATTTCTGAAGTATCATGTGACACTGAAGACTCAGCTTAAATTCAGCTTTGATCACAGGAATAAATTACATTTTAAAATATATTCAAATAGAAAACAGTTATTTTAAATTAAAATAATATTTCACAATATTACAGTTTTTACTGTATTTTGGATCAAATAAATGCAGCTTTACTGAGCAGAAAAACATTAAAATCTTGCAAAAACGCAAACTTTTGAACAGTTTTAAAGTTAAAATCCTACAGGTTTTAGATTTCAACCATGCAAAAAACACCCCAGGGGTTTAAACTTTCCCTTTGCACTGCAACACCTGCAGTCTGACAACATTTTACCCGGACAGAATGTTACACTAAAGATAAGAGTAACGCAATCACATTGCATACAGTATGACCGAGTCAACCAGGATAGAAGGAGACGTACGGGACACTGCCAGTGAAGTTAATGCCAGCCAGATGCTCAGAGGACGTGATGGCGTCTCCAAACACCGGACCGTCAGCCGGGACAAACTGGATGATATTGGGTGGCAATCCAGACTCTCTCAGGATCTTATAGACGGCGTAGCTGGCGGACATGGCCGTGTCACTGGGTTTCCACAACACCACGTTACCCTGAACGCATATTTGTGACGAAGTCAGTGTTAGAAATGAACCAAAACGCTCAAGTGTCAGTGCATGTCACTGCAAATTGATTCATTTTCAGTAATATTATCAATTCGACTGCACTGACACCGTCAGATGAGAACAAAACTGGATAATGACAGTAATGTCTTCTGCAGAGATGCTTATAGCAGAATTGAACTTGTTTCATAATTGATGAGCTTTTCTCTGTTATTGAACTGAAACAAAACTGAGCTGAATATACTATTGTCTTTTAAGACTGTTTCATAACCAAAGAATTTTGCAACATTAACACTATTCATTTTCCTGTTATCTCTGTGAAACAATCTGTATTGTATAAAGCGCTATATAAATAATCGTGACAACATCTAACCATGATGGCAGGGGTGCCGGCAAGGTTTCCACCAATCGCTGTGAAGTTGAATGGTGCAACAGCAGCTACAAATCCCTGAAACATGTAAAATCCAAGTCAATACCCAATCATGGCCTGCGCAAATAAATCCGTTACGCAATTATCTGATTCTTTAGGAAAGGCCACAGTAGGGAGCTCACCTCCAGTCCGCGGTACAGCATTGTGTTGGTGCTTCCATCGCTGTCCAACGGCTGCTGGTTTTCCAGCTCGATCGCATGTTTGGCATTGAACCTGAAGAAGTCAATGAGTTCTGCAGCCGCGTCGATCTCAGCCTGGATCACAGTCTTACCCTGAGACATGGAGCAGAGGACATCAGGAACGGATTCTCTAAGATTAATGGGAAGCCAGCAAACATAATCCCATGTGTAACAGACTAGTTAAAGGATTAGTTCACTTTCAAATAAAAATGTCCTGATAATTTCCAAGATGTCCATGTCTTTCTTTCTTCAGTCGAAAAGAAATTAAGGTTTTTTAGGAAAACATTCCAGGATTTTTTTTCTCCATATAATGGACTTCAATGGAAACCAACGGTTTAAAGGTTCAGATGTCCGTCTCAATGCAGCTTCAAAGCCTCGACACGATCCCAGTCGAGAAATAACGGTCTTATCCAGCGAAACGATCGGTCATTTTCTAAAAAATAAATAAAAATTATATACTTTTTAACCACAAATGGCCGTCGTGTACCATCTCTGAGATGCGCCACACATTACGTCATCACGTTGGAAAAGTCAAGAAATTTTTTTAGAATAATAATAAATTAAAACAAAGATGTCGTATGATTTTGACATTGGAGGAGAAAATGAGTTTTTCGCCCTTCCTTATCTTTTTAAACCGGAGTACACAGACAGATGACGTGACGCGTGACCTTTGCAACGTGATGATGCAATGCGTGGCGCATCTCAGAGATGGTACACGATGGGCATTTGTGGTTAAAAAGTATAAAAAATGTATTTTATTTTTAGAAAATGGCCGATCGTTTCGCTAGATAAGACCGTTATTTCTCGACTGGGATCGTGTCGAGGCTTTGAAGCTGCATTGAGACGGACATTTGAACCGTCAAACCGTTGGTTGCCATTGAAGTCCATTATATGGAGAAAAATCCTGGAATGTTTTCCTCAAAAACCTAAAAAAAAATTCGACTGAAGAAAGAAAGACATGGACATCTTGGATGAGTAAATTATCAGGACATTTTTAATCCCATGTGTAACAGACCAGTTAACATCAGACAACAGCCTCCAAATGTGCAAAGGTCTCAGATCGAGGGGTTGCTTCATGTTTGTGAACACGCACCTGTCCGATCATGGTCTTGGCCAGAACGTCTGCTCTCTCGGGTCCACTGATGATGTCAGCAGCTTTGAAGAAGACCTGGGCTCGATCTGCAACCGGTTTAAGATCCCATTCCCTCCGAGCAGCGACTGAAGCCTCAATGGCTTTATTGATCAGCTCCTAAAGACACAAACCAGACCAATTGATGATGCGAAATAAAACCTTTGAAATGGTTTCATCATACTGGTGAGTTCAAGTGAGGTGTTCAATAAAATCTCTCATATGCTGATGTTATAATTTACACTAAAAACATACTGTACCTTATCAGCGTAGCAGAACTTGGACACTTTGTGAGAGTGGTTGAAGGGCTATGAAGGAAAAAAAAGAACTAATTAACATAATATCACTAACTAAACTAATATCACAATGAACATGATTTATTAGAACAATAACTCAATATCTATATACATGTTTGTACATCAGTGAAACATAATTATATAAATTGTGAGAAAAGCGATTGTAAAAACTGGCCGAGATGTTTATTTAAAGTACAACATAGAAATAAATATTATAATAACACAACACAATAATAATACATGGATTTTAAATAATGACTTAAATTTAAATGATTTTATTTCAAGTTCAACAGAAAAATATAATAATAATAATAATAATTGGACCTTAAATGTATGTTGTGCATGGCACAATATTAATAATAAACATAATATTTCATGCAGTGATGAACTCCAGAGGTATCGACGACTATTTCACTGTAAAAGAGCAACAGATCACATGTTCATACAGAAACCAGAGAAATGATTAACTCACAGACAGCTGGTATCTGATATCTTTGGTCCACACTTCTTCATTTCCAATCACACATGGAATCTCTTCTGTCTTTCCCTTCAGGTTTTGTAACGCCTGATGATCAAAGTAAAACAGAGACGGTCAGTCAGATACGCAGCTTCAGTGTATCAGGACATCTGAGTCAGTGTGTGTGTGTGTGTGTTTCACCTTCTCCAGGTCTGATCTCTCTTTACTGCCCTCTTTAAACCCGAGCACGGGCTCATTCTTCACCTCCACAGCTGCACACGAGAAGGTCTTGAACCTGCAGAGAAACAAGCTGAGTCTTCAACACTTCTCAATGAATCTGTGGGCTTTTTCTTTAGTCTCGTTTAGTCACGCAAAACACAAGCCTCTCAATCAGTAACTTATATAAAGTCATCTAGACAGAATGGCTTCAAGAATAACTTGTTGTAAATCCATAACAGGAGACAATTGGGTCACTTTAGTTTTTAATGCATCCAGCTGAAAGACAGCTGCTTATTTATTAAAATAATAAATATTATTTAAAATAATATCACTATGTTAAAAAACTAATTAAAACCCTCGTTGAAATAAACAAAAAAATATTACTAATTTATAAGTATATAGTTCCAGTCAAAGTTTGGAAACATTACTATTTTTAATGTTTTTGAAAGACGTCTCTTCTGCTCATCAAGGCTGCATTTATTTGATCAAAAATAGAGTAAAAAAAGTAATATTGTGAAATATTATTTCAATTTAAAATAATGTTTTTCTATTTTTCTATTATTTAAAATGTAATTGATTTCTGTGATGAAAGCTGAATTTTCAGCATCATTACTCCAGTCTTCAGTGTCACATGATCCTTCAGAAATCATTCTAATGATTTATCTAATTTAATTCTATTTATATAATAATCATTCGAAACAGTTGTGCAGCTTAATATTTTTTTTAGAACCTGTGAATATTTCTTTGATTAAATTTCTTTATTCTTTATTGAATAAAAAGTTTAAAAAAAGAATAGCATTTATTTTAAATAGAAATCTTTTGTAACAATATACACTACCGTTCAAAAGTTTGTAGTAAAGAAATGGTTCAATGTTGCAATGTTTCCTTTATACAGTCTTGCAATATGTGTATTATGTTTATGAATAGCTTTATATACAGTAAAAACAATGAGAGACACTTGTGCAAACAGATCTCAGCAAGCTAACAGTGGGAGGACAAGTTTCTTGAGCCATTGCATAACACAGTCTGCCTGCCTAATAGCACGTAAAATGCACACTTCCAAGCTCACACACATCACATGATAATGCACAAGCACACGATTATTATTTTTCAATGCACAAGGTGACACATGTCAAATAGGCATCAGAAGACTCTCAAGAGTGAAAGTCATGTGTAAGTCCATGTGCAGTCGCATACATACCCCTTCCAAGACTGACAGATGACAGATCTCACTCGTAACATGTTTAATCTGGACGTACAGGGGAAGGAGAGATTTTATATATGTGTTTTACAACAACAACAACAACAACAAAAACTATGTGTATCCTCCCGCTGAGGAACTATAGCGCTAAAGTAGTATTAGAATACTTACACTCTCCAAGATCACAGACGAAATCACATGAATGGAGGACAACTATCACTTCCGGGATAGGGGGGGATTTCATGACAGGCGAAATGTGTTGAGCCGTTACATTTCATAACAACATTTTCTAATAAAAATAGATAGTATTAATTAACAGTTTTATTTAAAATGGTAAAGGTACGTTTACCGGCTCATTATAAATATATATATATATAAATTCAAGTTAAGCGGCACCCCTGTTGTTCATAAATGGGACAGGCAAGAGGGCGAGTCTCTCACTGGCCAATCAGCTTTCGAGACGTTCGGCTCCCCGTGAAACATAAGAGTCGTTTTTCCTACAGTGTTTCTATTAATAAAATATTAAAAATGTTATGCCCATTTGCCAATTTTTTTTTTTCCGCAGTCAAAATTAGGAGTTCAATCAGTACAGCACTTAATGTCTAAAGTGTTAATACTTAACACACACAGTCGTTAAATAATGTTTACGTTTGTGGAGGGCGAGAAAATGTGTGTGTGAAAATTCTTTTTCTGTAATAATATTTACCGCTGCACTTCAAATTAACACGTGGCCCAACTAATCAGAAACAAGGATCTGAACTATCCGTTTTATAATTACGTTTTTAACACAGTTATTAGCATCTATATTTCATCATGGCCTCTAGGCTTCCCAGGTAAAAACACGTGTGTTTACATTGAGAAGATGTTGTAATGAGACTATAAGAGAACATGTCCACACACCACACACCTCCAGACAGAGTCAGAAAAAGCATAATATTCATGTGGTTTGAGGCTTTTTTAATCGAATAACTAGGCTATACATAGACTATCATAACTGTCCATTTGTACATAACATCTCAAAATTGTAAATAACATATCTGTACATTCATAAAACTTATATATATAAATTAGTGCTGGCAAAGATTAATCACGATTAATCTAATCCAAAATAAAAGTTTGTGTTTACATTATATGTGTGTGTGTACTTTGTATAATTATTTGTGTATATAAATACACACATATGCATGTATATATTTAAGAAATATTTGCATGTATATACTGTATATATATATACATAATTTATATTACATATACATATAAATACAGTATTTTATACTGTATATAAATAACAAATTTTTCTTAAAGGTATAGCGGAGGATCTTTCCAAATTTTAGATAAGACCCGCCCTCTCCACTTTTTGAAAAGTTTGATTGATTCACCAGAATGATTGACAATTAGGAGGACCAATAGTTTAGACTACCCACCAGGAAGTAAAACATCCTCCGCTATACCTTTAAATATATACATGTGTGTACACACACACATATAATGTAAACCAAAATGTTTATTTTGGATGCAATTAATCATTGCCCAGCACTAATTTATATATATATATATATATATATATATATATATATATATATATATATATATATATTTATATCTATATGTGTGTGTGTGTGTGTGTATGTATATATATATATCAACAAACGCTAAACAAATTGTGTTTTGTTAAACTTAATCATTATGAAAAAAAGGACCTCAACAAAGCAAATGAATCAAATATGTTTATTGTTTGACCCAGCACCAATTACATTCATTATTTTGAAACATACACCAGTTGCTCACACACCAGGAAAACTCATCTGCAGCATAAACCAATGACAACGACAACATAGAAATGTTCTAATGTACGTGACTACGTGTACTGATCATTTCAGATGTCAAAGTAATTATAATAAAAAGAAACAGTGCTATGAGAAGGACGCCAGCCACAGATGTTTGCGAAAGCCACTAACTTACAGAAACTGTAAATCTGTTGTATAGGCTTTCTGTGAAGCTCGCTGATGCTGGTACGATGATCACTTGCTGATAGGGGTCTAATGAACTGGTGTTTTTATGCTCTATTAGAGATTCCATTTTAATTCAAAAGTAATTGTGCAACGTCACTGTATCTGCAGCTTGGCGGACAAAACCCGTCTTCAGAAAATACCTCATACTGGTCAATGTACTGTGATGTAAAATAAGGCGAACGTGACCCAACAGAGCAATAACATCCAGTGTTTTATCTTGTGTCTGGTGAACTAAATAACATTTTCTATGAGCTCATCTGATATTCTGTACATTCATTGATAAAGGCATGATGTGATAAGCTAATGCGTTAGGAAAAACAGCATTATTGATGTGCAGACAAAACAAAGGCCCGAAACATATTCTATGCAAGTACGTGAACACAAGCGCTACACAAGCCAGATTTTGTGTGTTGTGTACGCTTATGAAAGTTCACACAATATGACCCCATTATTACAGTTTCATGTTTCACAGATTTTTCAGCCTGCATTTGCTGCCATTTTGTGCTTTTCTTAAAATGAACAAACATGAACACAGTTTTACTTTCTCATCCAGTTTCAGTTAGAAAGCTCCTTCCGAATACAACATTCAAGTTCAAGCACAAAGATATTTACCAAATCATACCTTTGTTTTGGATACTTGGAGAGATGCTTCTCATTTTTCCTCTATAAAGACTATGAACAATGGAGTTAAATCAGAAAACCCGCAACATGCACTTTTTCCAGTTCACCTTGCGATGCTGCCCTTTGCCCATTTCTTTGTTCATAAATCATAAAATAGATTTTAACAAGAGGCATCTGACCCATATTATGGATTCAGATTCAGAAAAGACGAAAAATAGCTTAATTTTCACCATAAACGATAAAAAAAAATAGACCAACAGTGTTTCAGGTTAAAAAAGGCGAGAACTCAGTGCAGGTTTTATTTTTTTTCTAGGGAAAAGCATCCAAATTGGCCCTGGATACCCTGAACAATATAAAAACGTGAATTTTATACATTTATAAAATTCAAAAGCCAGACTTTATTTCATATTTGATAGGTTTGGGTATCAAATACACAAACCAAATTGCAAAATTTACAGATGATTTTATCAAATATGATATCAGCTCTTTAGCTAATAAAATTAATGAACAAAAACAATGCCCACCAACTTATTTACTACAAAATATATATTTTAAAAACCCTCTGCAACCATATTTTGATCTTATAATTACATCTTTGAGCTATAATTAAATCACTTATCAGTTTAATAAACCCATCAAATTTTCCCATATTTTTAGATTAATATAATTCAAATAATACGTATGAACAATTGTTTTAACCCAGGAACACACAAGATTAAAATGCAAAATATAAAGACACCAAGCAAGACAAACACAAAGGCAATTAAACCTCATAGATACAGAAACTTTATAAGCCATATCCATGAACACAGACGCCGAATCTGTACGGAACAGCGGCCATCATAATGCAACTTGTCCCATAATCCTTTGCTTTTGTAACTATTGAATTTACATATATTTATAGACATGGGTATGATTTCAGATAAACCCAACCCCAGCTAACAAAGTATGTTCTCCGAACATTCAAAATGTCCATGAAAAATGTTTTAAAAATGTTAAAGAAACATTCCATTTTGCAAACATTCTGGGATTGTTACTTTTGAACATTCCGAGACAAGTAGTAACATTTAAAAAATTAATGTTTTTGTGCTAACATTTTGAGAACATTATTAAAGACCATAAAAAAATAAAATTAAAAAAAGTTCTATTAACGTCACTGAAAGATTGTTTGTTCATCATTTTGAGAGAACCTTGCCGGAACGTTCCCTGTTGGCTGGGACATGGTCTATATACAATCAAAACCTCCACCGAAATCTCTTGACTATTTAGCCTTGCAAAGAAATGAGCTTAGACATCAAGAAAGTCCCCATACAATCAACAAAATATATTTGATTATTTCCCTCATGATTATAATGAGTGCAACTTTAAAAAGTAGTGGAAATGCAGTAAGGCCATCCAGAATGAACCTGCAATATATACAGTATTTAGGCACATATCTGTAACCCTTGAAAAAGCTTCCATCATCATTGGTAGCAGCTCGAAATGATGTGACGCTGTTCCACAGATTCTGTGCGTAAACATTGTGAGGCCTGGGCAACACTTTAACACACACGAACAGAGGGAATCGCCTGCGCTGCAAACAAAGGCAAATCATAAACACAGATCACGAAATAAGGCCGATTGCATAGAACGTGAGCTTGCTCTGTGTTCCACTTTCGCGACTGGGTTCGGGGCTTAAAAGGCCGAAACGTTTCTGCAGTAAACCGTCGATTTCTGAAATAGTTTTTAGAAAAATAAAAAGCCACAAATGTTCTGATGCGTTTGATCAGAGGGGGTTCAGTCCGTTTTGGTCTGATTGGCTTCCAGTCTGACGTGTCACTGAACGTTTTCCAGTTTATCGAGATGTGGATTTGGGTTTGATCAGGTGTATTGTGTGACGTATTTTGGCTGGGACTGATCCGATTCATAGCAGAGCTGTTGCACCGTGTGACGCATCGATATTGATGTCAAGCACAAAAACAACCCTCATCAACTCCGCCCCACTCTGACTCGGAGACGGTAAAGCACCTACAGGATTTTGGGTTTGTGGGAGTGGGCTCTGTCCCTCAGTATAAAGCCATTGGCCTGATTGCTGGGTGGCCCGAGAGCTGATTGGAGCTCGTGGGGGGAAGAGGGCGGGGCCTGGCTGGGCAGGTATCAGCTGATTGGCCCCTCCGTCTCTCCATCCTTGTCTGACTCGTCTTGTATCTCGTCAGTGTTCCCTGAGTCACTGCTCGCGGTTGAGCTGATGGAAGGAGAATTTCTGAAGGAGTGAGATATTGTACGCAGTCACATTATATGATAGATAGAGTTGTCAAAAGTACAGACTTCGGTACCAGGTTGGTGCTGAAATTTTAGAAATATGACGATACCAGCATTTCCCTCTAGCATTTGAACGCTGTTGAATGGATTCTTAAAAACCTCTGATTGCCGATTGTGTTCACACGCTCAACATATATGTCTCTGATTGGCTACAATAATCAACAATGACATCTTTGATGCTCTTTATCGAGCACTTACATAGATAGATACACACGAGAGCGTTTAAAAGCAGGCGTCTATATTATGGATCCGCTGATAGATGCCGCTTTCAAACGCTCCTGTTTGTATCTATGCAAGCGCTCGATGAAGAGCATCAAAGATGTCCTTGTTGATTATTGTAGCCAATCAGAGACATATATGTTGAGGGCATCAACACGATGGCCAATCACAGACATATATGTGACCTTGGACCACAAAACCAAGGTTTTTTTGGTTTACACATCATCTGAAAGCTGAATAAATTTGCTTTCCATTGATGTATGGTTTGTTCAAATATTTGTCCAAGATACAACTATTTGAAAATCTGGAATCTGAGGATGCAAAAAATCTAAACATTGAAAAAATCTCCTTAAAAGTTGTGCATTTATGTTCGCGATTGTGCAGCATTCACTCACAGAAATAAATGTTTTATATATTTATGGTAGGAAACTGACAATATATCTTCATGGAACATGATCTTTACTTAATATCCTCATGATTTTCGGCATAAAAGAAAAATCGATAATTTTGACCCATACAATGTATAGTTGGCTATTGCCACAAATATACCCGTGCGACTCGAGACTGGTGACGTGATCCAGGGTCACATATGTTGAGCGTGTGAACACAACGGCCAATCAGAGGTGTTTAAGAATTCGTTCAACAGCGCTCAAAAAGCTAGAGGGAAATGCCGGTATCGTCACATTTTTAAATTTCAGTACCGACATGGTTCCGAAGTCTGTACTTTTTGACAACTCTAATGATAGATTTGGTGTCATTCATCCAATCAGTGACACTGACACCACAAATATGCAAATAAGGATGTTAAGTGTGAAAAGGCCTTCTGTTAGACTTAGTCTTTAGCACTTTTGAAGACTACAAACAGTAGACATACTATAAGCTGTTAGCAAAAGGCCTTTAGTGAAGCTGTATTGTCTGCATGATCTGTGAGATGATCACCTGCCACCCTTGATCATTCTCCTGCAGGTCTCCATCTGCACGTCCAGCCCTCGCTTCATGCTGCACATCTCCATGTACTCGTGCAGGTGTCGGTTCATGTCACTCTTAGCGGTGGCCAACTCCATCTGTGTGAGAGAGAACGATCTTTCATCCCAGACACCTTCAACTCCGTCATAAACGAAGAGGTTCAGAAGGGGGACACACACAATCATAAACAATCACAGACAAATGAGAAAAACAGGCACATTCGAACCTCAATTTGTCCGATTGTCTTTTGATATTCCTGCTCTCTGGTCTTGAAAAGAGACTCGGTCTCATCGATGAGACTGCCGAGACTGCCGTCCTGAGAGGCACAACAGAGAAACAGGCTTATTTCACTCACATTTCCTCTCAATCTGTACAGATGTATTGAGAACGACAGCACCATACACTACTGTTCAAAAGTTTTTTGAAAGAAATTAATACTTTATTCAGCAAGGATGCATTAAACTGATCAAAAGTGACAGCGAAGACATTTAAAATGCGACAAAAGATTTCTATTTCAAATAATTGTTGTTCTTTTGAACTTTCTATTTATCTAAGAATCCTGGAGAAAAAACAATCTGTCATGGTTGCCTCAAAAATATGAAGCAGTACGACAGCAAATCAGAATGATTTCTGATGGATCATGTGACTCGAGTAATGATGCTGAAGATTCAGTTTTGCATCACAGATGCAGATTATATAAAATAAACAATAAAATAAATTCTTTTTTTGTTTAAAATCAACGACATTTAAATAACGAGTTAATACATCATCAATCCTTCATCCAAAATGTGTTTGTGTCTGACCCTGATTCACTATGGTAAGCCTATTAAAAGTGTTTTTAGACCTGTCGGGATGGTTTTCATGGGAAATTGTGAACATGCGTCACTCGCCATGTGTGTCTCATCATATCTGTAAATAGAGTAAAGTTGCTCAGCTGCTGTGACGCGTGTCTGGTGTGAGAGGTCAGAGGTTAGTTGTGTGTGTGTGTGTGTGTGTGTGTGTATTTCTGGTGTGAGAGGTCAGAGGTTAGTTGTGTGTGTGTGTGTGTGTGTGTGTGTGTGTGTGTGTGTGTGTGTGTGTGTGTATTTCTGGTGTGAGAGGTCAGAGGTTAGTTGAGTGTGTGTGTCTGGTGTGAGAGGTCAGAGGTTAGTTGAGTGTGTGTGTGTGTGTGTGTGTGTCTGGTGTGAGAGGTCAGAGGTTAGTGTCACAACGAGTGAGAAAGGCTGACATGGAGCTGCTAAATCTCCAAACTCCGGAGAATCACCCATTTAAAACAAACTGAACAGAGGAGAGTCTGCTGGAGAAAACAGAATGAGACAGAGCTCGTAATAAAACAAGAATCAACATCAGATCGAGTGTGTGTGTGTGTGTGTGTGTGTGTGTGTGTGTGTGTGTGTGTGTGTGAGAGAACAGAGGAGTGTCTGCTGGAGAAAACAGAACGAGACAGAGCTCGTAATAAAACAAGAATCAACATCAGATCGAGTGTGTGTGTGTGTGTGTGTGTGTGTGTGTGTGTGTGTGTGTGTGTGTGTGTGTGTGTGTGTGTGTGTGTGTGTGTGTGTTAGGGGTTGAACGACTTCAGATTTTTTGAAGTCGACTGTTATGACATCAAAGTCGAGTCGACGTTGACTAGTCACGTCATTCATAAAAACACAAGAGATGGGACTGCTTTTCAACATGCCCCAATTTGCAATTTATTTGCAGAAAATGATACAGATGCTGACAGACAGTTCATAATATGTTGCAACTTAACGGTAATGCAACAATAACTTCCGTTTTAGTGCAAACATTTTTTAGTGATGCATTATGTTGGCATAACAATGCCATTTATGCAAGATGGGCTGTAAGCCTACTCACTGTCACAGTCCTGCTCATTCACAGTTTTTACTTTTCGATCATGGTTTGCATGTTTAGTGAAGTTTCTAATTGACCGTTCGCAAAGACCCTCCCCCTTTAGTTACTGTTGCTATGTCCGACACAGTGAAATATACATCGCGGAGCAGAGAGGACACTGACAACGTGCTGACAAGACAGGACAGAGCAGGTTACTTTTAATATGTAAACAAAGTCTCAACTTTCATATTTGGTCATTTTATAAAGAAATTTAAACAATAAATACCGTTTTGTGGCTCTTTAATGTGTCGTGACAGATCGCTGTAGAGCCTCTTAAAGCTGCTCGTGAACCGATCTTCTCTTCCTTCTAGTTCATTTATAGCATCAAATAAACATGAATATACTGCTACATAAGAAGGAATGTTGTTTTAACTGCAGAAAGACGTCAGTACACGCCGTTATTCAAGTTCAAATCATCCAACGTTAATCCACTAACTCTCCTGACTGCTTTGTCGGACAGAAATGGCGGATTCGGCGGATTATGATTGGTCAGATCGCCTGTCAATCAAACTCCCTGCGAAGGGTAAATTTACTGCTGTCGAGATGATTTGCATTCCTCACTTAACATTAGCGGATGCCTTTTCAGATGAGTGTGCATTGCACTTGTACTTTTGTTGTACTTCAGGACAGACTTACTTTCCAAGTGACATTTTTACAAGCTTCATCTTTAGTGAAGTATTTCCACACACTTGATGGTGACAAACAATCATAGTGTCACATGATCAACGCGACTAGTCGACGTCAAGCTTAAAGCGTCACGGCATTGCATTAAGGTCGACTAGTCGACTAATCGACTAGTCGGTTCAACCCCTAGTGTGTGTGTGTGAAAGAGAACGAGATAGAGCTCGTAATAAAACAAGAATCAACATCGGCTTGGCTTTTCAGAGATGGAGAACTGAGGGATCTGAACATTTTTTGTTGTATTTTATTGAACAGATAAACTGCCATATGTATTGAGTTAATTGTAAAGCATCTTCTATTGTGAAGGCTCATATTCATCCGCAGTCCCTCAGAGCTGAACAGTGGTAGTGTATATATGCAAACTCACCGTGTCCGGAGTGTCTCCGTTGCAGTCGAGAGCACCGGTGCTGTTGGTAAGGGCACAGGGTATGTTGTAGTTGGTGAAATCTTCCCATAGCAGGAGCGTATCGTCGTTCTCCTCCCACGTCAGACTGTCACAGTCATCATCGACATCAAACGTCTCCCGCCTAGCAACAAATGAGTTATCTGAACAATGTCTGCACGCGAGGAAAAACAAAGGGACAGAAAAAGAGGAGAGAGAAAGAGCAGGCAGTGAAGACAATCACGGACGAGACAAGAGTGAAGCACAAAACAGGACGAATACATACACAAACATACATATAGAGACTACATTCACACTGCAGCTGAACGAGTTTTCCCTCAAATACTCTTCCAGTAACATTAATACAACGTTCGTTCAAAGTTATCTGGGACCAGTTGCATAAACTTAGCCTCTATGTTAAAGGGATATTTCACCGCTGGATAGATGAATGTGTATTTAAATTGGGTCATTTATGTAGTAGAAATGTGAAATTATTTTAGAAGTTGGTGCCTTCTAGACTGAGAAAAGCCAGAAAATGTATTTTTGGCTCATGTTGATGAAAGACAACAACTCCCAGAATGCACTTGCTTCGCTGCCCTACGAGGACACTCCCAAGCCACGCCTACCGGTTACAGAGGGCAGTGTCGGGAGAAATGATACAGCTAGGCTACTAGTGACTCGAAACTGAAGAGACGGCGTTTTATCGTGAGATCCCCCTATGGGCGGGTTGAAGACATGCGGGACGAGCTCCTCCTACTGGCTGGAGTCTCTCGCCTCTGGACTAAAAAGCCTCCGATGATGAAGATAAATGACGATTTTTGCGTCATCAGAGGTTTTTTCCAGACACACAATACAGAAATCTGGATACAGGACATGAGGGAGGGAAGCACGGTCACTCGAAAATACTACCGGGTTTCTGATACAAAGCTTAATGCTAATCGGTGAAGTATCCCTTTAAGAACCAGTTTGAGTAACTAGCAGTTAGATAAGAGGTAATCCATCTTACTTATCCAATTCAAATAAGACTTATCTACCTTTTTATGTAACTGACTTTAAAAAGTTAGGAACAGTCTTGGAAAAAAACTTTTAAAGCAACACTAAGGAACTTTTCCTTTTGAACAACGCCCTACAGGTAATTTGTCCATTACCGCTGTCGTAAATCATTTAGTCTACTGTCGCACGCACGCCCACTGTTTATCCAGCACCGGCTTTGGAATGAACGATGTCCACAGATAAGGTAGAGTATGTGGCATGATTTCATGAAAGTATGATATATTGCGACATCAGAAACGAAGAAAAACGAAATAATGACTATTGTAACGCTTGACGTAAAGCAAGTCAAATTTGTAGTTTTCTTATGTCTCGTTCGAACTACAGAAACGCGACCCGGATTGGCAAACTTGTATAGTGTGGTTATAGCAGATAAAGGACTGCAAAGCGAATCCAGAAGTGCCGTTCACCCTGTTACGACTTGATGAACCACTGAAACGATTGTGGAAACATTATTTTAAGGTAAAAAATGTTCCTTAGCTTTAAGATTAGTCTTAGCCGTTCATGCAATTGGTCTTTAAAAATGTTCTCAAAACATTAAAAACTCAGACAGGCTTTTGTCTGGAAAAAAAATACATTTTTGCATATACTACTAAGTTTATGGAAAAGGGGTAGGATTAAATAAGTGTATACTTCTTCCTACTCCTTTTCAGACATGTCTATGTTGGCTAATGTTACTTATTGTTTATTGAACGTTTTGCTTATTCAACTTATTAGTAACATTTTGGATGTTTTGTTTGGTTTATTTTTGATATACATTTTCTTCATTCATTCATTCATCATTCATAATTCTAATTCAGCAATTAAAATGAATATATGCTGTAGAAAATTGCTGCAAAAGTAGATGAAGCTCTTATCAGGAGTAAGAATCAGATGCTCAAACAGAGAAACACAGAGATACAAGCTTTACATGGTCAAAAGATGAAAACCTCATTCCCCGTTCTTTATAAATGCATGGAAAAAGAGCAACCCCCCCCCCCCCCCCCCTTCATATTGCTTTTGTCCGTCTGCAATTCTTATCATCACCACTCGATGGAGACAGAGTACAGACATGAAGCAATCTCAATCCAGCATATATCTCTCTGACTGCAGTCTGAAACCTGAATCTGGACTCACAGCTGGTTGAACATGCGTTTCATCTCATCTGTGATGTTAAAGGGAACGTCTTCCTCTGAAGTGCTGGGATCAGCATCCATCTCTGAGCTTTCCTCATCCGAGACCTGCTTCTTCTCCTTCTTTCTGCATGCAACAGCCGCCTGAGACCAAAAATATTACAGGCATATTAAAAGCCATGGACATATAGTGTGAGTCTGGCAGCAATGCAGTATGACAGCCTTGTGTGCACTGCAGTAAAGATCCTTCCTCAGCAGTTCTCCTCCTGCGATCTGTGTGTGTTTTACCCACCCTGTCTGCTGGGGCTCTGGAAGGACTGATGTTGAACATCTTGGACATGTCCTCTGAGTTCCTCTGCTGAGCCACGTCACACAGTTTGGCCGTGATGTCGATCCTCCTGCAGATGTCCATGTCCACCTTCATGGCTTTCTCCTGGATCTTGGAGTCGAGGTCGGACATTTGCTAAACAAAGATTCAAACGGTGTTAGAAAATGAGAAGAAAACTATTGGTGCACAAAACAATTATGATGCTGGAGAAACAAGAATGACATTCGCAATGTCATTAGATTTGTGCTTAGTCACAATTTGTCTCCAAACCTGGCCTATAAATGTCAGCAGCTTTAAAGAAGCAATCGTCACTTTATTCTCACTCCCATGCTTCTATATTTACACATAGGCCACGTGCACACTGCAAAGTTTTGCCATGTTGACATGGGCTAAATACAGTCAGTATTTGATTTGACAGCCGCATTTATTAACAGGTGTGACACTCCAATTGTCCATGTAGTGAACCACATACAGCCTGTATGAACAAGTAAAGAGATAGTTCATCCAAAAATGAAAATGTTTTCTTTGCTTAACCTCAAACAGAACACAGAAGAAGATATTTTAAAGAATGTTGTTAATCAGACAGTTGACAGCACCCATTGACTTCCATAGGAAGAAAAAAAATGGCTACCGTTAACTGTCTGATTACCAACATTCTTTATGTGTTCAACAGAAGAAACTCATACAGGTTTGGAACAACATGAGGGTGAGTAAATGATGGGTGAACTATCCCTTAAGCAAAATAAATCCACTTTTCTGTTGTAACCATAAATTACATCATTTAATTATTAAAGATGGTCCAATCAATGAGCAATTTACTATAATTTTTTTTATTTTTTTTTTATTTTTTTTTTGAAAATAAATAATATGTAAAAAAAAAAAGTAAATATATATTTTAATATTTAAAAAATATTTAAAAACGATGTATTTAAAATAAAAATAATTGTAATTTTTTTAAAGAAAAAAAATATATAAATAAATGTTTAAAATAAAAAATGTACCTTTACAAAAAAATAAATAAATGATTAAATATTAGTTTTTAAGACTAAAAATATCTATTTCAATATTTATTCAAATACATTTTTCAAATAAATGACATACACATTAACAAAATACACATTGCGTTAAGAACTGATAGTTCAGTTTGATTCTCTACTACACACTGCATACATGAAAACTCTTTTTTTCGGGAGTGAATTGAGTTGTAAAATGCAGTTGTCGCAAATAAATAACTGAGATGAGTGCAAATGGAACAGTATTCATTGATAATCATATTTAGCTGCAGTATTGATGCTGATTCAAACCAAGATACTCATTCTCTTAAAAACACACTATATGCCACAGGATCACTTCACATCACTGTAATCTCATGCTGAATATCAATTACATCAGTCATAAATCAATGTCATTGCACATAGATGCTAAAACCAACAAGTTAGTCTTGTGGTGAATCCACAGGCACGCAACACACTTGAGCAGTTCATTTCACCTAAAGGCCTCATGGGAAACAATTGCTCTGACTCATTTATGGTGTATGGAGAAGAGGGAAAGGCAGAGCACCAAACCGCAGATGGTGAACTCAGACACACAGAGTGCAAGAAACAGATGCAAATGAAACGAATCAAAGCAATTGTTTTCCTTTATTAAACACAGATCATGTCTTGCATTCTCTCTTACTTTCAGGTCCTGGATTTTCCTCCGGTTCTCTACGGCTCTAGAGCGGCATCGCCCGCCAGCCTTTATAATAAATACAGATTTCAGTTCAGTTTTTATTGCCCCAAATCTATTTTTAATATTTACCGGCACGCGGTGACACTCGTGTGTGAATGACTACAGCTGACAGACGAGGCTATCCGAGAGCGACGTTTAACGTTAACCCATAAATCCAGGATAAACCGTTTATTCATTCCTCACCATCCTGATCGGCTGGTATAAACTGAAGGTGTGTATGTGTTTGACACTGAAACAATGACAATATGTGGGCATGTGTGTATTGTCTGCCGCAGGGGAAAAGAGCCAAATAAAGCCGAGCGTGTTTCTCTGCTGTCATGAAACAGAAATCATGGAAAACAACCAGACACTGGGATAACTTTGG
Source organism: Leuciscus leuciscus (assembly GCF_965113295.1). NCBI lineage: Eukaryota > Metazoa > Chordata > Actinopteri > Cypriniformes > Leuciscidae > Leuciscus > Leuciscus leuciscus. The sequence continues at coordinate 3,187,070 of NC_138747.1, forward strand.
AATCAAGCTAATAAAGACCTGATTGAGATTCTTATCAAATGTAGTGAAAACAACATCCACATGAAATATTAAGTTTTATTTTGGACTGCAAACTGATGATGTGATAAAACAAAATAATTACACTGAACTTTCTGAACTTTAAAATGCACGAAAAAAATGTCCTAAGAACATTTTGCTAACATTCCCATTAAGGTGTGAAAAAAGTTTTTTTCCTCCACTAAATGTTCTATGAAAGTTCTAAGTGTCTTTTAAATTATTTGTAAAAAAAAATCGTTTATGCAAATTTTAAAGGAACACGCCGACTTTTTGGGACTTTAGCTTATTCACCGTATCCCCCAGAGTTAGATAAGTCCACACATACCCTTCTCATCTCCGTGCGTGCCGTAACTCTGTCTGACGCACACACCGCTAGCCTAGCTTAGCACAAAGACTGGAGGTAAACGGCTCCAGCTAGCATACTGTGACAATAAGTGACACAATAACGCCAACATTTTCCTATTTACATGTTGTGATTGGTATAGTCACAGCGTGTCCAAATAACAAGGTCACATGACACACAGCCATCTTCTAACCGTATACATACTGGGAACTATATTCTCAGAAGGCGAAGCACTGCTACTTGGGCGGAGTGATTTACTCGCAGCGCCTGAGAAGCCCCGTGGTGAGGAGCAGAGAGTTCCTCAGAGTTGGAGTAAATCACTCCGCAGAAGAAGCAGTGCTTCGCCTTCTGAGAATATAGTTCCCAGTATGTATATGGTTAGAAGATGGCTGAGTGTCATGTGACCTTGTTATTTGTACACGCTGTGACTATACAAATCACAACATGTAAATAGGAAAATGTTGGCGTTATTTTGTCACTTATTGGGAGCAGTATGCTAGCTGGAGCCGTTTACCTCCAGTCTTTGTGCTAAGCTAGGCTAGCGGTGGGTGCGTCAGACAGAGTTACGGCACGCACGGAGATGAGAAGGGTATGTGTGGACTTATCTAACTCTGGGGGATACGGTGAATAAGATAAAGTCCCAAAAAGTCAACGTGTTCCTTTAAGGGAACATTCCATTTGATCATTTTGCAAACATTATGGAAATGTTACTTTTGAATGTTCTCTAATCATCCTGAAACATTTAAAAAATGTTAAACTGAAACATATCAGACAAAACATTCCATTTGTTGTTTTGAGAACATTATTAAACTAACGTTCCATTAACGTCACTGGAAGAACGTTTGTTTATAACCTTTCCGGAACGTTCGGGAAGACTCTGTCTGTGTATGGAAATACTCACATCGCTCATGAGGCTCTTAAAGACCACCAGTTCAGCTTTCAGTCTTTCAACCTTCTCGTTCAACTCGTCCTGAACGGTTTCAGACTCGTTTACGTTCTGAACACACACACACACACACACACACACACACAAAAGCAAAGCAACATATGAATACATTAAACAGCCTGTGTGTGATCACATTTCTCTCTGGGTCTGGGTTTAGGTTTAGCTGGTTAGTTTGGTCTAGTTAGCCGCTTCTACATACAAAGCATCTCCACTGACAACCATTAAAAGCATTTTTTTTATTTGATCAAAAATACAGTAACAACAGAAATATTGTGAAATATTATAAAAAATTTAAATAAAATAAAATGTAATTTATTCCTGTGATCAAAGCTGAATTTTCAGCATCATTACTCCAGTCTTCAGTGTTACACGATCCTTCACAAATCATTCTAATATGATGATTTTTTGCTCAAGAAACATTTATGAGCATTATCAATATTGAAAACAGTTATGCTGCTTCATCCTTTTGTGGAAACCATGAAGCATTGTTTTTCAGGATTCTTTGATGAACCGAAAGTTCAACAGCATTTATTTGAAATAAAAATGTTTTGTCACTTTTATTTGAAGTTCAATTAAATTAATAATATAGACATGTTTTTGTCATTAGATAGCTTACAACAGGCCTTCACATGACTTTAGTAATAAAGCTTACAGATGTTCATGTTAAACGGCCTAAAGCACAATCACCCCAGCTTGAACACAACACACACTCTCCAGTCTAATGAAACCCCCACAGAGGCTGAAGGTTAGAGAGGAAATCCATACGGCTCAGGGCAGAACTGGAAAAGCTGGGCATGTTTGGGCTCTCCGGGGACGCTTCTCTCCTCTGCGCTTTTGCTGACCCATAATCCAATACAAACAGATGCAGACGTTTATTGATTTTCCGGCCGCTTCAGCAGAAGATGGATCTCACACCTGCAGTGTTTCTGGGGAATATGGGGTGTTTGAGACATGGGATGCAGCACTGCTGTTGATGTGGCGGTCCAGTAGAAACGGGTTCTGATGTCATGTTTAAAATGCATCCTGACCCAGATTGTCACACACACACACACACTAGTTTAAAGCTACATCCCAATTCAGAGGCTGCATTCGAAGGCCGATTGCGTCACCGCTGCGCAACGAAAGCTGTCATGATTCGAAGCCTGCATAAAATCCGGCTTCAAAATGCGTCCTTCTTTTCCCGGGAAATAAAGGACACAACAGATGGATCCTTCGCGGACTTGCCTATCCCAGAATGCATTGCACGCTGGTGACGACACGATTTTTTTTTTAGAGAAATTGCTTTTAAATACAAGTATTAGGTTTCAAATGACTCAAATATCTAATGATACAAATGTAGAAAATAAAACTTTAAAGCGGTTCAAACAGGGCCTAAAACGAACACTCGTCAAGCGCCAAATGCGAGTAAAAATCGGTGTTGGCGGCGAGTATATGAAACAATGGAGTTGGCCGGTAACATTTTCATGAATTCTAACAATGCAAATTTGTCAGAACATAAACAAACGTGAACGATGGGACAGTGTTGCATCGTAAGCCTTGCCAATTTAAATATTCAAGCAAGAAGATGCGAAAGCGAACTCAATTCTTTACTTGCGCACTGTGTGGGAACTTCTCGGAAACAAACTTCCGAAACGCGCGCCCAGAAATCCGTGTATCAGACAGCGTGCGAATCCTGAGCTCTATTACACATGAAGAGTTCAGATGCAAAAGCCTCTAAGTGCCATCTGAAATTTTCTTCTAGAATGATCATTTTTATCAAGCTCGTATATTTAAGTTCAGTCATTTCGCTTAAATGACAATTAATAGGTCATTTTCATTGTCATTTAAGTGAAATTACTGAACTTAAATATACGAGCTTGATAAAAATGATCATTCTAGAAGAAAATTTCAGATGGCACTTAGAGGCTTTTGCATCTGAACTCTTCACATATTCTTGCGATTGGACAGACATATTCAAACAAAATTATGACTAAATACCCGTCTTGGCAAGCATCCTTGTAAACATAGTCAGTTATGAATGTAAACAGTTGTGTATCAGTATATTGGATCCATGCATTCGCTCTTAAAGTGACAGCAGCCTAATATTCCTGATGCTGTCTGTATTTTTAATATTGATCAAACAACAAATGACAAAGAACAATCACTCATTTCTGAGTGATTGTCTATCTAATAATTTCTGTATTAGATTGACAGCTAATACACTCTTGACTGAATATTTTTTGTAACTTTAATAAGGATTAATCTAGGTTTCATGGCTGGTAAAAAAGATATTTATGGCCGGTACATTTTCTTAAGTCACCAGCCATTGGCAGGTGTGGCAAAAAGTTATAGTTTTAGGTCTTGGGTTCAAATGTTGACTTATATCTTACTAAGATACTCTTTATTATGTACAGAAATGGACCATGGTGAACATATTTAGATGAGTTGCGAACCCTGTTTTATTTTTAGACAGTTCAATATAACTTTTTTAAAAAGTCCAGTACAAACCTGACTGCCTCATCATCGGCAGCTGTCACAGATGCTGGACGACAAGAACAATCCTCTGTAATCCTCATTTAACAACGCTCGGTCTGACCTTCACGGCCTTCGAAGGACGCAGCCTCTGAATTGGGACACAGCTTATATTTGCTCAGATCACATGTGTGTGAACTTTACTCATCATGTATTTTAGCATGATGGTATGATGTGTGGTTGTTTAATATTTATTCTTTAACATATTCAAATCATTTGAAATCTCTGATTTTTGACTGCACTATTTGCAGATACATTTTGAAAAATGCATTTTGCATTCACTCAAAATGTACTTTAAGATTGGAAACGTACTGTATTTTCTTGCTCCTGCAAGTATAATTTCTAATATATTTCCTCATATTTTTTGCAAATTTTTCATAAATATAATTTAAATTTAAATATATTTATGTTGTCCAAAATACATTTTGCATTCATTTAAAATGTGTTTTTTAGAACAGAAAGGTATTGTTGAAGTATGTTGAATTATCTCAAATATTTCTTCAATATATTTCCTATATTTTAAAATACTGAAAATGCATTTTAAGATTGGAATTTTTGGGGGGTTTTTTGCCCCTTGAAGTGAAGTATGTTTTCCAATAATGGCTTAAACTAAATATATTTAGACTTTGGAAAATATTTTTTAAGCTGTGCGGTTTACATCATATATCTAGTATAATTCTATATGTTGGCCAGAATTTTTTTTTTTTTTTTTCATATCTGGGAAAAAGGAAACTTCAAGAAAAGTCTCCACTGGTTGTTATTAGGGGAAACACTTAATTAGTGGTGCTAAAAAATCATGTTTAAGACATTCATAAAAATAAAGGGAGTCCAAAAGGTTTTTTTTGTTTTTGGTTTTTGGTTCCCCACAGAACCTTTCAGTCAACAGTTCATAAAAGAACCATTTTCTTTTTCAGTTTCCTACTAAAGAACCTTTTGTGGAATAGAAAGACTTCACTGATGTTAAAGGTTTTTTATGGAACCATAGATGCTGTTTTAAAGAGTGTCTGTCTGTATAATGGCAGTATGTTACTGTGCACTCATGCGAGATTTCAGGCTCGTAAAGTGACACACACACGTCATGTAACGGCAAATGTAATTAGTATCACAGCGAGAGCGTCTCGCCGGCTCCTCCACAGGTGATCTCACCTCCTGCAGCGTCTCCACCATCGACTCCATCTGTTCTCTTCTCGACACCTCCTCTTCCCATCTGCAACACACAGACACACCTTTGATGAGTATAACGGGGCTGGGCGGCATGAATCAAATCTTATATCACACTTTGAGTCATTTTATATCATGGAAACAGTGTGCATAACAATACCATTATTTTATATTATGACAACTTTCCTGTTGTGGCAACAATGTCAAAGCCTCATTTTGTGGAGAATCCAATGAATTAAAAGCTAATCTCAATTTTTTTTTAATGGAGCTTAATGGGCTCAAACCACAAGATCAGATAATTCATTACAAATTAAAAGGTCTGACTCAAAGCAATGCTCTTTTTTAAAGAATGATTTTGTTTTTGGGCTCTACTAGAATAGGTTTTCATGCTTAAATGTTCAAAAACACATTATTTTCCTATTGTTGCAGCTCCTCTCTTACACGTCTGTCAGTAACGCTGTTTTCTTCCTGTCTCTATGAAGCCCCTCCTTCTGTAAAGCACACTGTGCTCTGATTGGTCAGCTGGAGCGGTGTGTTGTGATTGGTCAAGCACTTCGAGTGTGTCTGGGAAATGTCCCGCCCCTTTCCATAACCGCCAGTTTAACACACTACTAACTCAACCAGGCCCCGCCCCTTTATTCTGCGTATGAATTATTTAAATGAGGAATATTGTGACGTGTTCGTTCCCGGAAGAAACTCAAGACTACAATGTTTCAGGAGTTCAGAAACACTGACACTGATATAGAGAAGAACTCCCACTGAATGTGCCTCCAGAGGGTAAAATGGCAATGGCAATATATCTAAACCTGTGACAACATCAATTATCATGCTTCATGTTACAGTTACATTTATGCATTAGCCAATGCTTTTAACCAAAGCGATTTAAAACAGAGAAATATAAGTAATTCAAAGCCACAGAGCCAGTTATATTCATAGTTTACAATGCCAGGTTTATTAGAAAGCTAGATTAGATCTTATACCTAACAACATCCTTTAAAGTCTTGGATTGGTTGGATCCCGTTTGTGTTTTTGCAATAATGCAAGTATCTTTGTTGCATTCAAGTTCAAAGCAGTCCTGCCCATTCAGTGATAGCCATTCATCTCTGATTATAAACACAGGTGCTCATCATCTCCATTTCAGTGTGATTGATCCTTCAGCTCAGGAATCCTCCAGTAAACCCCTCGACCGGGGTCAGCCGGCGTCTGTGGTCTGTGCGCCCACCCCTGCCGCTCTGTAACCCGATACTGACAGTGGAAAACCAGCACAGACTGACCGAAGGGCGGATGAATGTGAATCATTCTTTATAGATTTTGAACTTATTCATGTTACAGATGATCACTGAAACACTGAAAACATTAACTGGATGCCATTAGAAATATTACATATCTAGTTCAGTCATGAGGGCTCAGGCTTATCGGTCCTTTACATGTAATCTGTTAACAGTCACATGATTACCACATGGCACAAGCTGATTGGCCTCTGCTGATCCTGCAGCCAATGAGATTGCTTGCTTAATATTTGAATAGTCTGGTTCAGTGTTCGAAGCCTCCACCTCCCCAGCTCCTCCTGCCTAGATCTGCTACGGCATTTATGTATGTGTATTCATGAAGCCGCTGTATATCTTACATGCTCACAGCAGCGTGTCTGTGTATCTGTTAGCAGTAGCAAATAAATTTACGTTGCCATATTCAGTAACATGCTAAAACTATTTTGAGACTTGTCATGATTGAAATATTCATATTATAAATATATAATATTTAATGTATCTTAAAGACAAGGATGCATTAAACTGATCAAAAAGACTTTATAATGTAATTTTTTTTTTTAAACATTTATATTTATTTATTTCTATTCATCAAAGAATACTGAAAAATATATATAATGGTTTCCACAAAAATGTGAAGCTGTTTTCAACATAGATAATGAATGTTTCTTGAGTAGAAAATCATCATATTAGAATGATTTCTGAAGACTGGAGTAATGATGCTGAAAATTCAGCTTTGATCACAGGAATAAATTGCAGTTTAATATATATTCACATAGAAAACAGCTATTTTAAATTCTAATTATATTTCACAGTATTACTGTTTTTACTTAGCCTGGAAATCCCGACCTAAATCTAAAAGATGAATGGTCAGGCGTCGACTAATGAAACTCGGCCAGCTCGAGGGGCGGCACCAAGCATGCATTTGAAAATCTCACTGCACGCAATTTAATAACACTACGACCAATCACAACAATAAACCCCATACGCTTAGCTACCAGCGGAGCTAACTGGTAGATTAGACTCTTGCCGTATCCGGTCAGCAAAACAGCAAAAACGCCCTTCTTGCAAAGGAAGGATTCGAGCGGCGTCTTCTGTTCCTCTTTTAAGTCAAGTCAAGTCAAGTCAAGTCAAGTTTATTTGTATAGCACTTTTCACAATACAGATTGTATCAAAGCAGCTTCACAGTATTAAATTAAAATAATACAACAAAGTTTGTTTCAAGAGGAATTTATTGATTGATAAAATTAAATTAAATATCCCCAAAATATCCCCAATATATAACTAACAAAATTAGTTTTTTTAGATAAAAAGCCAAGTCTAACTCGTTCATTGTAGCGGCCAAAGCCGTTTCAAACAACTGGTGTTCATCCATAGCCATCTTGCAATGTTTACTAATGACTTCGCCATCGCAGCGCTGGCGTCATCTTTAGCTCGCCTCTGGCCCGCCTATATCAGATAACCCGATGTGATTGGTGCAGCTCAGATCGAGGGGAATATTTAATGAGCATCATTACTCGACACCAGAGTAACTCGCTGAGCAAATTCAACTTGTGCTCTCGCGAGAACTCTGGATTTCCAGGGTAGTTTTTACTGTATGTTTGATCAAATAAATGCAGCAAAAGAGACTTATTTCAAATTCACTGAAGAAATCATATTACCGCCAATAAACTTTTGATCTGTAATATATGAATATATATGTTAATAATTGTGTTACAAGGATTATTAATAATATTGATAATATTAACAATAAATATCTTTGGTTTTGCATAGTATAGAGTAAGTATAGAATAAAACATGACATTATTTCATTATGTGGTCCCTGTTTGGTTTATAGCATCCTGCAAAGTAAATTAAAACCAGGAAACATGAAACCACAACGCCGAGAACCGCTTCTGAAGCACTAAAAGCATTACTTACATACATGCATCTTCTGCTTACAGCCTGCAAATTATGATTGACAGCTGTAAAAAGGCAGTTAATCAAACTTGTAAACAGAATGCAGAAGGACTTTGCACGCCGGAGGGCTTCTTTCGACAGGGAATCAAATCATTTCTGAGGCATCGCTCCCTGTTGCTGCAGCAACGCTTGAGATCACCACGAAAACACAGCGTTGAGCCTTGAGCACATTCAGTGCTGAGGTTAACACTCGGCCGGCATCATGGTCACTACGGGGAAGTAAACACTTCCCTCCTCATGAATGTGACGCTGAATGAGACACACGTCTATAAAGGACACAGACCCCATGATGTCAGCATACTAATTAGGGCACTTGATAATCTCAAGTGACTGAACTGGAGACTGCTCTAGACACACACACACGTGCTCTCAAACGCACATAAAACACAAAGTAAGACACTTCAGCTAAACACTTGCCTTCCCAAAACATACACTGTCGACCTTTGCTTTAGTGTTGCCACAGAAACTGTGGAAGAAAACACACACTTTAAACCGGGGAAACCTCTTGAAAATGGGTTGTTCGTCTCCTTAAAAGTTCACACACACATTCACTGCTGCAAACTACAAACACTGAACTATTATTTACAGTGGCATTCAAAAGTTTGGCTCAGTATCAGTAAGATTGTTCAGATGCATTAAATTGATATGAATTGAATTAAGATATCTATCTATCTATCTATCTATCTATCTATCTATCTATCTATCTATCTATCTATCTATCTATCTATCTATCTATCATCTGTCTATCTATCTGTCTGTCTGTCTGTCTATCATCTATCTATCTATCATCTGTCTATCTATCTATCTATCTATCTATCTATCTATCTATCTATCTATCTATCTATCTATCATCTATCTATCTATCTATCTATCTATCTATCTATCTATCTATCTATCTATCTAACCCAATAACCTGCGAACCTTCCATACAGTAAGATTATTTGATCTCCCGCTGGTCACTGTATTCTCTCTCTCTCTCTCTCTCTCTCTCTCTCTCTCTCTCTCTCTCTCTCTCTCTCTCTCCCTCTGTGTGTGTGTGTGTGTGTCTGATTGGAGCGTGGGAGACTATGGCTGGACTGATGGTGATCGAACGCTGTTCCTAAAGTGCTGGTGTGTGAATCACGCTGGTGCAGAGCTCTGCAGGTCACTGGAGTTCATCATCCGCATCAGCCAATCACAGCACAGCACAGCGCATCACTTCCTGCTGGAGGCAGGGTGGCGTCACCACCGATGCAGAGGACAGAAGGACACGATCTGATCACAACAGACAGTCTGGACGCTTTACAGGGTGAAGAGAGTCTTACTGTCATTAGAATATATAAGTAATCAACAATATATACTATATGAAGAGATATTAAAGCATGAACTATGAGATGCAAGCATTTTTCACTGAGATATTGGATATGTATTAATATCAGTTTATATTCATGCAAATCTTTATTTTCCCCATGGACAGAAACTGCAGTGTTGCAGCAGCAAAAATAGGTTCAAGATATGACTCATTATATGAGGTATCTGATCTTCAAAATTAGTTTTGTGATTTCTAGTCCATGTCTGTCGACTTTGAAGTCATCTATACGATAGTACATTTAACAAACTTAACTATCAGCTGATATATATTATATGATATATAAATAATAATTTTATTCAGCAAGGACACATTCAATTTAACAAAAGTGACAGTAAATACATTTATAATGTCACAAAAGATTTCTATTTCAAATAAATGCTTTTCTATTCATCAAAGAATCCTGAATTTTTTTCATTCAGCTTTGATCACAGAAATAAATTACATTTTAAAATATATTACAATAGAAAACAGTTATTTTGAATTGTAATAATATTTCACAATATTACTGTTTTTACTGTATTTTTGATCAAATAATTGCAGCCGTGGTGTGCAGTCTTTAACGTCTAATCACAGACCCAAAACAATGATGACATCATCTGCCACTCAGGGGCGTGTACAAATGCTTGTCCAATAAACTGCTTCCTGAAATACGCATGCCCCGCCCCCTAACGACCAACAGCAGCAAGGAGCAAATTATGGTTTTGCCAGGCCTTTATATAAACGAAAGGTTTAACTCAACATAAAGGAGCGACAATCAGCCAGCGTCTATAACACAATGGTTATTCACTTTCACTTCACCTAAACCCACAATTATATCTAGAGCAACTAGTGAGGAATGATTTGAATCCAGTCAACACTGAACCTAATCTCATCTGGACAGAGTCAGACAGGAATGACAGCAATAAGAGAACTAGTTCATTCCCGGACAAACCCCATAAGGACGTGACAGGCTAATATAGACCTTACAAGGACAGACGGCAACAGATGAGAAACCTCGTGTGACAAAGTCATCGCACAGACATCTGGCTACTGACCGCATGCCTTATGAGTCCCATCATGCACTGCACACATGATTCAGAGTCACAAAAACACCTCAGTTAATCTCATTGCTGTCGGAACATCATCACTTACTGACTGATGACCTAGCTGGGGAATACAAGTAGTGCTCGAATGAATGAAATTTCAAATTGGTTGTAAATGTGAATGTTGTCAGAGCCAAAACCAGCCAGAAAATACCACTCATTTAGCCAGCTGATGAGAAGACGGACTCGTGTGACCGAACATTTCCCATCATTCCCTACAGGAGCTCGAGAATGATGAAATGCACAGATAAAGCAGATACTGCATCTTTTAGTCTTTATTTGATGCATTAGCTCTAAAAAGCTTCTTGTCTTTGTTGGGAAGTGAAAATAGAGGGGTAAATATGCATGGCCAAACTCATCCAAGGAGGACTGACTATTCCAGAGGGATATGTTAATATCTTGTTCATGAGAGGGAAAATGTTTACGGCCAGCTGTTTGCATACAGTAATGAAGGTCTCCTGGCTATGAAAGTCATTTGTTATGGGTCTGCTGTTTATTATATACACTGTAAAAAAAAATATACGGTAAAAAACTGCCAGCTGTGGTTACCAGAAAATAACCGTAAAAAATACGGTAGCAACATTTTAGGTTTTACAGACTTAAAATTTACAGTAATAAACCGTATTTCATTATCTGATATAATGTTAATTTACCGACCTATTAAAGTATTAATATCTGTTTTGTACCATTGTAATACACTGACAACCAACAATCACAGCAGTAATGAGAGTCACATGATCAATCAAAGCTCATCACAAGCAGTTCTTCCACAAGAAACTTAATACTAATATATATATATATATAAGCTGCACAGTGTCATTCATACAAACATGAAACACCATCACGGTAACACACATGAAATTTGAAAAATACAATAAACATTAATTTAACAACATTAAATGTAACATAAAACCCTAATGTACATAACTGATTAGAGAAAGAAAACTATGACGAAACATAGTTATTTCAACAATAATACATCAAATGTGAAGTGTCACGCAGGGAATTGTGGGAATGTCAAATTACGTTTTTTCACTGTAAATTATACAATGACTTTAAATTTAATGGTATTTTACAGTAAAATTACATTAAATATACCATTAGATCTATCACAGTTTTTACTGACTAAATAGTAAGGAAACTTTCTGTTAAAGGAACCATATGTAAGAAATGTATTTCAATTAATCATAAAATGGCCCTGATATGTCACTAGACATTAAGAAATCATGTTCATTTCAAATACTTATATCACTGACAACAGTAGTCCGGCCAGGATATTGTCATTTAAAAGTGAAGTTGCAGCCCCTCAACTGATGTTGATGTTGTCATGTTGTGTTTTGGCCTGATGCTCCGCCCTCCACCTATCTACCAATCACGAAGTCAGTAGTGTTTCGGCATCCGGGTTGCCAGCTCTGCTCTAGTTACCACAGCTGCAGCTACAAACGTGTCGGATAAAAAATGTCTAACGTTACGAAACCTAAAAGACCTCGTTATGAATCCAAAATACGTTGTGACAAAGTCCGAAAAAAAACGTACTGTGTAGGACTCGTCACTTGCCATTGGAATCTCCTTGTAGCAGCCGACGTTCCTGCTGGATCCTGCAGACTATCTGGCAACCTCGAGTCAGGGGGAGGGGGAGGGGATACACCGCTCTACAGTCATTTGAAAGTGATTGCAGTACCAGTTTTGGCCACAATCTTACATACGGTTCCTTTAAACAATTAACAGTTTTTCACTGTGGCATTTTTACAGTCTTTTACTGTTAAAATCATTGGCTGTGAGCACATCGCGTGCAGCTTAAACGCTTGAAGGACTGAAACCTGTTCCCCGACATTTTTTTTTTTCTGTGACAATTTATTGTACTTGTCTCAATCTATTCAAAGGTGTGTTGACCAGTGATTCATCTTAGCTGAAATACTGCTGCATGTGCAGAAATAAAACAGCAAATGCAGGAAATCAGCGATTTGTTTGTTCGTAGAGTTTATGAGTCTATGATTAACCTGAGATCCTCCGGAGAGAAGGAACACCTCTTTCTGTGCTCATTCAGTGTGTGTGAGCGGACAGCAGCCTGACCATAATCAAACTCATAAATCACACACACACACACACACACACACACACACACACACACACACACACACACACACACACACACGCGCGCGCGCGCGCGCCGTGATTTATCACTAATACTCTTTCCCTGGCACGTTCTCTGGTCCTCCCGTTTTACAGCCTGCAACATCTTCTTCACCATGTGAGTTTATTGCATGTGGTGAGCAGATATTTCCTCTGAGAGTGAATCTATCTCATATTTAGGGCTTGATTAAATCCTGTTTATTTTTTCCGAAATTTCATGTTTTTCTTTTTTCATTCTGGATCCCATTTTAAAAGGTTAATCTAAAATGTTATAATCTAAAAGGATGTCTAAATCAATTGAATTCTTCAAACTGTAAAAATGTAATAATTCAATTAACCTGAGATTAATAAATGTAATAATTTATTGCATTTTCAACAATATTAGGGCAATATGAAACGTGCTTTTATTTTTTCTGAAATTCTGTGTTGTCTTAATTTTCTGGATTCTTATGATTTAAAGCATATTTATGATCAATGGTGTTAATCAAAATAAAACAATTTGATTAATCTTTTAAAATGTATTCAAATTAAGTGTGGGCAAGTCACATGCCAAAGTTTAATGCTTAGGATAAAGGGTTTAAGGAACATGAGCGTAATAATTGGGAAGCTTGCTTTAACAAGCACAACAATTATTTGCACTAGACCTGTTTAGAAGAATCCTGGTGAGTGCCAGAGTTAGGGCAGGTCGAGGCAGAAACCTTGAGATTCCCTGGCTGCGACACACATGTTCCTTGAAGTGCATCCAAATAATTATCGAAAGCTATTAAAAAAGGGAAATTCAGTTGCAAAACCAAAGAACATTTACATAATTGTGGAGAATGCTGTTTACGCCACACTTCATTAAATTGCACTGGAAAAAGAAACACTGAAATCCTGATAGATCAGGGGCAATACAGCGTCCATAAGACTCGTCCTACGTAACCTACTGTATTATTCCACATAAATCATGCAGTACAAACATGTTCAGAGAGGATGTTGCAACTCAATTCGCTCAATTAAATTCACTCCCGTGTTACCATACTTCCTGAAACAGAAAGTTGAAGTATGACAAACACACACACACACTCTCGTTCTTGTACATCTATCTTTATGAGGACATTCATTGACACAATGCAATCTCTAGCCGCTTACCCTAACCTTACCCATCACAACTAAGTGCCTAACCTGAACCCTGACCCTAAACCGACCCTTAACCTGATTATAACCTTATCCCTAAAACCAAGTCTTGACCCTCAAACAGGCCTTTAAAGGGCTCTCAGAAAGTCAGGACCGGCCAAAATGTGTCCTCACTTTACTCTCTTTGTCCTCACTCCAATGGTCTAAAACTCAAACTGGTCCTCACAAAGATAGTTGTACAAGTACACACACACACACACACACACACACACACACACACACACACACACACACATATTCATACATACATTCATACATACATACATATATTCCCATGAGGCCTCTCTTCTTCCTGAATACTGCACTGCAAATAGAGTGAGAGAAAATAACTTCAAAATTATTTCTGAGTGTATCAGTAACGGCTGACCGGACGCCACACAGAGGACAGACCAGGGTCTGAACGGGCCCTTGAGAACTGGTTAAGTGTGGATGAGTGTGTGTGTGTGTGTGTGTGTGTGTGTGTGTGTGTGTGTGTGTGTGGTCCTGGTAAAGCCTACATTGTGGACCAAATGTCCCCACAAAGATATTAATTCCAGTCATTTTTGACATTTTCGGCACATTTTTTTTTTAAATCATTCAAAATGAAAAATATACAAATGCAGAAAGTTTTCTGTGATGGATAGACTATACAGTTTCATCAGTATAAAAATCATTATTTCTATGTAAATAAAATTTGCTTAAAAAAAATGATGCTTATTTGTTAAGTTTGTGCAAAAAGTGCACTGGGCATGTCTGGGCATTTTACATGTCTTTGCATTTTTTCAACTTATTAACTATTTATTAAATATCGATCTCTAATCATATTACTGTTGCCAATATAAAAAAAAAAAATCCTTGGAAACAATGCATAACAGTGGTTTTACACACATTTAATAAGCTTTCCATTATGCATAACTCATCTCTTATCTGTGGTAAAATCACTGTTATGCAAACCCTCTTGTGGCTTTATTGACACGGGATTTAAAAAGACATTAACCCAGGGTTAACTGCAGTGTGAAAAGCCTCCGAGAGCAGAAGACGCCCAGCACAAGCTCAGTCCAAAAACTAGGGTGTGATTAAAAAAAAAAAGATAATTGTGGCATGAGGCACAAAATGATGAGGGATTTGGAGGCTCACGTGTGGGTTTAGTGATGAAAACTGAGGTAAGCAGACATGTGTGAAAACAGGTGTGGACATTTAATACAACAGCTGACACAGTCATAAAGTCTCTGAGCAGCTGGAGAAGCAGAAGTGGGAACCAGTAACCGTTCAGAGCCCTAGACTGGGTCAGCAGGGAGAACAATGCAACTAACCAGAATAAGCATGCATAACTAGGACCAATAGCTCAATTCAATTCACTCCTACTGCTTATGAAACAAAGTTGAAGCATGACTTATTAAAGAACTTGTCTTTTTTTTAACCGTCTGGTGCTGTTCAGTCTTTTTTTCTTTTCTTTTTTTTTTTGTAAATTTTATTTATGCAGATTTTTTACATACATAGGTGCACATAATAAAAAAAATAAAAAAATTTAAAAAGGCACTGTTCGGTCGTTTTTGACTGAAAAATGTTACGTTTTGTTTTTTTAACGAATTTTTTACTTCATCAGAATGGTACGAAACTTGGTAAAGATTTTGGCACTTGCTGTGTGAACAAAACATATATATAAATCATGGACATGATTCAAAAAGGTTAAATGGTCTTGAAAAAAATATAGTCACACTTGAATTGTTCATGGTCAAAAATGAGCGCATTGGAAATGAACAGGAGATGAATTTCATCTAGTGGAAGCGTTTGGTACTGCAGCCAAACAAAATCTTCTGGAAAGCTCCTTATTTGAGCTTTGATTTTCTCACAGTTTTAAAGTAGACCATGTTTTGCAAAATATATATTTCATATACAATTTTAAAATAGTATTTTTGTGCATTTTTTAATAATAACAAATGTCTATAACTTTTTTCACGTCAGCAATTATCTACCCAAGTGTCTTCTTTAAAAAGAGACCAAACTTAGGCTAAATGTGCTCAAAAGTATTCAAAGAAAAGTATTCAAAATGCAGTACTATCAATGCAAATGACCTAAATAATCATGCATATAAGGATATTAATATAGATAAATAGAAAAAAGCTTATCAAGCAGAAAATGCAGCTGTATTTTTGCACAAACTCGTGTCACAAAGTGATTAATTTTCTTATTCATGTTATTTTCTTTTTGCATATTGTTAGGTCAATGTGCTATATATATTATAATATCAATATTGATATATTTTAATATGTCATTTTAAGGATGTTTTGCTCTAATGATGCCGGATGACGGGCCGTCACGACTAATCCAGCCTCCTATCGGGCCCCGGATAGCCTCACTGCACCCAGCGTGTTCAGCAATGTGCCGGGACGTCCCGCTAAACAAACTCATTATCTCATATCCCTGTCATCTCATGTGCGCGAGCTGTCACGCTCCACATCTCAACGCACGCCCAACCATAATACACCTCAACGGCTTCAACATCAACAAGGTGCGGCCAGAAAATACTTTGCATGTTAATTCCCATCAAAACTTCTGGAGAAAGAACACTTAATTGATGTTAATAGCTTGTTATTGCAGCCAAGAACAGTTAAATACAAGTCGTTCCTGTGTGATAACTTGCACTGCTGACGCTCAGGGCGATATTATTCATTGCCACTCCTCATCATAGGTGGAAAAACCTATTTTTGATCCAAAAACCACAAGGCTTGTTAGGACTGATATAACTTATAGGACTGTGATATAACTTGATATAAAGGTTTGTTTTGGTAGCTTTAGCAACACCCAAAATACAAGATAACTTTATCCTCTAGTTGACCCACGGTTTCTCAATTGTGCCAAAAAACGGTCACCGGTGCAAGAGTAACAGTGCCAATAACGAATTCTCTTTATAGAGTTGCAAATGGGCGATAATGCATTAAAGTTCACAAAAAGATCTTTAAATCACCCAGAATTGAGCAAAAAGGCTTTAAACTAAAGTGCCCTGTTATTATTGTGCAGCAAATGCTTTGATATTTGCACAGTTGTGATTCATTTTTAGTAAAAAAGCTAATCTGTAACACTTTATAATAAGTATAGTGTAATAAAATACTTACAAATCATAGTTTAAAGTTAATCAATAGTTTATAAACTGTAGTTTTACATTAATAGACTAAATACAAATAGTCAGATCTTTATTCATTGTCACTGTAATTAACAAATTGTTGTTTGATTCGCCATGTGAAGAGTTACTGTAGATAATGCTTTGTTTACAAATTATTAATAGTAAATAGTTGGGAAATCAAGATGGGAAATCACATTAATTAAGTGCTTTAAACCAACCTTTATTAGACATTCATTGCATTCATATTCAGTGTTCATTAAAATGTTTACAAATACATTTAACACACACACACACACACACACACACACACACACACACACACACACACACACACACACACACACACACACACACACACACACACACACAAAGGGTTTCCATGTTTTATTCCATGTTTCATTCTTTCCATTTATTTTTAAGTGGTTATGTTTAACTTTGGAGCTTAATGTATTTGTAAAGATTTTAATGAACACTTAATAATAATGCGATGAATGTCTAATAAAGGTTAAAGCACTTAATTAATATTTTCCGTGACCTAATCTAAAGTGAGAACTATTTACTGTTAATAAGTTGTAAACAAAGCATTATCTAACTCTTTACATATGAGCTAACTAAACGATAACACTTTGTTAATTACAGTGACAATGAATGAAGAACTCACTATTTCTACATAGTCTATTATTGTAATAACTACAGTTTATAAACGATTAATTATCTATTTGCTAATTACTTGTAAACACTTTATCACACTATACTTATTATAAAGTGTTACCAGCTAATCAAGAGCATGATATTGTGAATATGGTTACAGCTCATGCATATTAATACAAATAATATATGTAATTATCAACAGGGTTTGAAATTAACACGCTGACTTTTGTTCTGATCACTTTATGAATTAACAGCCTGTCCATTAATCTACAACATGTTAAAGATTCATTTCAAACCCTGATTATTATATGTATAAAATGTTGAAATTGAAATGTGTGTTCTTAGATAATATTTATTAGTTACCATCCAGTCTGCTTGAATATGGTATTTTCAAAGCCATTGCATAATATTCTAAACGCTTTCTATATTAATGTGTTAATACCTTAAAATTATGCATCCACAAAAGAGATCAGAATCATTCATTTCATTACAAAGCTGCTCATAAATCTCAGGGAACAACACGTCACGGATGACAACATGTTGGACGTGTGCGAGCCTGGCGGAGATCAGCCCGTCTGAATCAGAGAACGGTCCACCCTAAACCTCTTCACACACTCATTCCATCAGCATGAGATGGACACGCATCGAGATATCTAACCTCTGACGGAAACACTACGAGCCGTCTGTCAAACTTTAATGCTCTTTTAATCTGCTGACCATCCCTGAAACATGACTACATCTCACTCTGCCCATGGGTGGATGGATGGATGGATGGGTACGGAACGTTAGCAGATAGATAGACAGACAGACAGACAGACAGACAGACAGATAGATAGATAGATAGATAGATAGATAGATAGATAGATAGATAGATAGATAGATAGATAGATAGATAGATAGATAGATAGACAGACAGACAGACAGACAGACAGACAGACAGAGAGATAGAGAGATAGATAGATAGATAGATAGATAGATAGATAGATAGATAGATGGATGGATGGATGGATGGATGGGTACGGAAGGTTAGCAGGTGATTGGGATAGATAGATAGATAGATAGATAGATAGATAGATAGATAGATAGATAGATAGATAGATAGATAGATAGATAGACGGATGGATAGATGGGTACGGAAGGTTAGCAGATAGATAGATAGATAGATAGATAGATAGATAGATAGATAGATAGATAGATAGATAGATAGATAGATAGATAGATAGATAGATAGATAGATAGATAGATAGATAGATTCACTAAAGACTAATATTTGCAATGACCAGGTAAATTGGTTCTGTAATAGTTTATAGTAATAACGTCCCTCAGGAGAAGCCGCTCACTGCGTTCGGATAATTAGAGCTTTAATTTTTAAAAGAGCAGAGGAAGAAAAGTGTCCAGAAATGAAAGCTCAGGGCTCCTGCATTGATCCACAGCACTGAAGCTAAATCCAGCTGCGATTCAATTATTCATGAGGGATGGAGGACTCTCTCAGACCAGCCGTTTCATCTTCTCAGTTTTGAGAAAGGTGATTGGGGTGTAAACCATGATAATTTTTTTATTTTTTTATTCAGGATTCAGCATTTATTTTAAATCTTTTGTAACATTAAAAATGTCTTTACTGTCACCTTTGATCAATTTAATGCGCCCTCGCTGAATAAATGAAAGCATTTCTTAAAAAACAATCGTACTGACCCCAACGTTTTGAATGGTAGCATGTATACCCAATCATCATCTTAAAAAATATATGGTTTTATTGCATTTTGATATTGAATTTTTGGTATAAAAATGACTAGCAGTTCAATCAAACAATGAGTGAAATCACTTCCAGTTCATTCATCACACTGGAAATGGAAGGTCAGGTCAAGTGAACTGCATTGTGGGATACAGTGTGTCACGCAGTGGATCCATACTGCACATTTCAGCAAATATAGCAGGTCAGTGGGGATTACATGTTTACAGCACATCTGCATAATGTACACAGTAAGACTATAGAGAGAGAGAGAGAGAGAGAGAGAGAGAGAGAGAGAGAGAGAGAGAGAGAGAGAGAGAGAGAGTAACATGTCGGCATGCTGATCCCAACATTTAAAGTCGGCATGAAACGGAAGTTGAGATTGTCATTTTTTTCCTTGTTGTGACGTATATCCGAGTGAAACGGCTTCTGAAATTAGAAAAAAAATGTAGGGCGGGGCTTGATTTCGTCCTTCGGGAATTGATTGGATCGTTGGAGGTTGGGCGTTGCAAACAAAATGGAGGCAGATTTGAATGCCAGTTTACATTCAGTTGTGGAGGATTTCTCTCCACCGGACTCCCCACCGTTACTCTCCCATGAAGGATTTTTTTATTGAGGAGCCCGGCGACGAGAACGAGGACGAGCAGCTACATTTTCAGGCAGGAATCAGCCCATATTTATATGAGCCTCCCGCGAACCAAGATGAGTCAAGTCATCAGTCAAGTTCACCGTCGAGAGCATCTCGACGTGTCCGATAAGTAAATAACTAGATTTAGATAAGATAGATAGCCTACCATTCGGACTCTTCGAGATGCTCTCGAGGGTGAACTTGACTGATAACTTGACTTGACTCAAAACGCTCAAAACGAGACAGACACCGATAGCCGCACCCTCATCGGCTCTGGCCGCACCCTTTCGCCATGGCACGTGACCGAAAGAGAAGAGAGGTCGTTTCGAGGGGGGAGGGAAGGGTAATGTATTTGATTAAAGATTATAAGGGTAAATTAATTTTTTAAAAATAATGAAGTGCACAGATAAATCATTTATAATAAACACTACAATATTACATATAAAAAGAAGATTTGTCAAATTTGATTTCATGCCGACTTTAATATCTCTCTACTGTGCGTTCACACCGGACGCGAATAGCGCGTCAAATTCGCGCCTGCCGCGTCTAGTTGTACGCTTGACCACTTTGTGTTAATTCGCGCGTCAAGAGCGAAATTGACGCGCGTGAAAACAAAAGTTTGAAACGAAATTACAACGCGTCTTGACTCTTTGCGTGGTGGACTTAACATTGAAATCACTCGCGCCTGACGCGCTATTCGCGTCCGGTGTGAACGCACCATGAGACGGGGACGGGGGACGTGGGGAAGGAGGACGTGGGTGTGCAGCAGCCGCTGAATCTGTGTCTACTAGACATGATAACCCGGAGACAGCAGAGATGTTATTATTGTTGGATGTAAATCATAATTCAGTAATTATTTTACTAAGCTAGCTAGATAAAAGCAGGTCATGTAGCAACAAAAATAAGTAGCCTTATAAGAAGCCATGACAGAACGTTGAACCAGACTGCAGTTTATCACACACACACACACACACACGCACACGCACACGCACACGCACACGCACACACACACACACGCACACACACACACACACACACACACACAGAGTGCGGCAGTGAGACACAAAAGCCATCAATCTGTGCTCTCGATCCAGCATGTTGGCTGTTCACAAGAGAAGCTGTAGATATACCAGTTAAAGTCACAGACACAACAGTCAGTTCACTTTATAACTAGCCCGATGATTTCTTCATTTCTGCACTGATGAAAAAGAAAAGGCTGTTTTAGCGGTGGAGCAGCGGAAGAGAAATATCACTGAAGTGTCTGGGAAATCAATAATCTTCACAAACTCAGCGGGTTTGATCAATCATTGCACATGGATTTTCACGCAGGGCAAAGACACTAACGTCTTCTTTCTCTGAATGGTGCAATATTGTGCAAGTCTCATTCAACAAGCACATTCTTTATGAGAAATGTATATAAAAACCAATATATTTAGAAGCGTTTCGCTTTTGTTCCAGCAAAATATTGTTGATTAGTAACAGTGTTTGCAGCCAAACATCATTTACACTATTGCTCATATTAATTTCACTAAGTATTCAACTTCAGAGGGAAATACACCTTAAATTTTGCATGTGCTATTACTTTTCTAAGTTCACAATCATAATAGTATTACATAACCAGAAGTGCCAGTATTTTAATGAGACAGAAAACCAAGAGGAAACTAATTTCACAGAGATCATCAAATTCAATCATGATGCTCTGGAATGGGAATATCAAACGACTACATTTTAAAATCAAATTTACTTTATAATATGCCAATAAGTAGATGCAAATAATTGCATGCATCACTATTTGCTTAGAAAAATCCCTATACTGTACATAATATATTCAGAATGCAAATATATTATTTAGGCATATTACAGCAGTAAAAGACATTACAAAAAGTGGCCTTATATATGATATATTTTAGTGATGCATTAAAAACTCAATGCAACCTCGAATCCAAACTCTACTCATTTAGATAACACACAAGTTAACAAACATACACTCATGCTCAGATCTGGGAGGTGGTTTGTATTGTGTATATTTGAGCATTATAGCTAAGCTATTGTTAATAAGCCTTCAAATGTGAATCACTTGTTCAGACTTAAACATAATGAATTTGTCGGAGCAAATGGACATGTAGGATCTGCACTTCCCAAACACTGAGCGAATGATGTGTGTGTGTGGTGTAATGTACACCAGTGATTCACATGCAATGAACTTCAGTCAGCACTAAAGAGCAGTGTGGAGGCTCGGATATCTCCAGCAGGAACAACTACACACACGTAAGCTTACATGCACAGTGTGAACGCTGAAACCTGTTAACACAGACGCTCAAATAAACACACACTATACGATCAGAACGTCAGAAAACACACGCGCATCGCCTTCTGACACCAAATGCATCATCATTCACATCATTTCATGTGTTAATAAGCATGTTCTGCTTGTTGCCAATTAATTATGCACTTAGAGGAACAATTATTTTAATTGTACTAATTCACATGGAAGGGAATGATCAAACTAACGATTCTCTGCGCGTCATTAACTAACGCTATAAGTGGTTAGCTGTAATGGACATGTAATCTGAGAGCATTTCAAATCATTATATCTCAAGTCTAGGCATTTATTGCCATTATTGGCTCACATGAGCATCTGGTTTTTCGTATGTATATAGGGTGTTACTAGACCCAGTAAACAACAACCTTTTAGCCATTTTTAAGGTTTGTACAAATGTTCATAATGTCACCTGTGGTCTTCATTGGCTGCTCGCGAACAACGTCAACTTATTACTTTGACCCTCAAATAGTTTGTTTTGTGTTGTCGACATGTTGAGAAGTCGCTGTTTTCAGCGCTGCGAATCCACTTCGCATGCACTTCACAATGATGAGGACTCGTGCTGGAACTGATATGGAAAACTGACGCCATCTATTCGGATCACTGTGTATCAAGTGCTAAAGAAGATCTGGAGCTGAAATTCATGGCATTTTGTTTCCAATCACCAATCACAACAGACTGTGCCATTGGACCAATCACAGTAGAGTAGTCCAATCACAACATACTGGGCCATTTGACCAATCAGAGCAGAGTAGACCAATCACAACAGACTGTGCCATTTGACCAATCACAGTAGAGTAGTCCAATCACAACATACTGGGCCATTTGACCAATCAGAGCAGAGTAGACCAATCACAACAGACTGTGCCATTTGACCAATCACAGTAGAGTAGTCCAATCACAACATACTGGGCCATTTGACTAATCAGAGCAGAGTAGACCAATCACAACAGACTGTGCCATTTGACCAATCACAGTCGAGTAGACCAATCACAACATACTGGGCCATCTGACCAATCAAAGCAGAGTAAACCAATCACAACAGACTGGAATATTTGACCAATCAGAGAAGAGTAGCCCAATCACAACATACTGGGCCATCTGACCAATCAGAGAAGAGAAGGCTTACGGAAAGGAGGGGTTTAGAGAGACCGAATCATTTATCGAACCGTTTCAGACACTGTGAGAAAAGAGCTGATGCTGCAAAATACATTACGAGAAAATGAAAGTGTTTTTTGGCCTTTGATGCATAAACCTATTGTAGGAGACCTGCAAAACAAAATCAGGAGCCTTTAAAATAGCATAATAACTATAGGAAGTTTCATTTATCTTTACCTAAATGGTTGGTAAACTTCCTGTAGAACATACAATGAATCTCTAACAAAAAAA
The DNA here is from genome assembly GCF_965113295.1 of Leuciscus leuciscus. Classification (NCBI taxonomy): domain Eukaryota; kingdom Metazoa; phylum Chordata; class Actinopteri; order Cypriniformes; family Leuciscidae; genus Leuciscus; species Leuciscus leuciscus. Next base: position 3,210,853 of record NC_138747.1, read on the forward strand.
CAAAGATATTGTCCGATTTCATATCCTAACTTGTCTGTGGCCCAGTTGAGGTCCCTGTGTGACGTCATGATGGCATAATCGATGGCCATGCAGACAAAGACGAGCCCACAACAGCAACAGTGTTAAACAGGGCTTGAGAATCACTCGCAGGAGGACCAGGATGTGATTCATACACACTCTTTACTCGCCTTCATCTTGAGCTCATTGTTGAGGCTTTTCTGAAGGATAAGGCAGCAGTATTTACTAGTGAGTCAGCACATGCCTGGGCAAAGAGGGCACACACACACACACACACACACACACACACACACACACACACACACACACACACACACACTCATATTCACGCGGCTCCTCTGAGGTCACAATGTTTGAAGTCATTCAGAAGTCATGCATTAATAAAAACCCATTCAACATCCAGCTGTAATCTCATTTACAAAGGCTGCATGGAAATAATGAATTCTTTCATCATGTCTGTCTCATATTATACTACAAAACCATTAGATCAAAATAGGAAATTATATTTAGCAAAGGAAAAAAATATATATATTTAGGAGCATAGGTTTCAGCACATTTTACCCTCAACTTTTCATTACTATAAATGCAAAAAATGAACCTCATTACTGCAATGCATCCTATTCCATTTATTTCAATTATTTTTCTGTTTTATCAATAGTGTTCAATCAATCATAACTAAATTTTTTTGTATTACAGTAATGAGATTTTCATGAAAATGATGTCACAGTGCAATATATCATAATGGTCATAAAATTATGCCTTATTGTCAGTATGCAATAATTTTTTATTCTGACAGTCAGACATCATCTTGAAATGTTTTGAGAGATTCACAACCATCAAGTCTCTGGATTCCTGTGCACCCCAGTGGAATGAATGAAACAATGAACTAAATCACTGGGCAACTGTAACAAAGAGGTTCTCGTATCATATTTCTGAAGACAGCTGCACAATTTGCAGGAGGACTGGAGGACTTTCGCTGCTGAGCATTGCCAGAAAAACTGGTATATTTAGAGGTGACTATATAATAGTAATCACTGCTGTCGGAACAGATGGAAAAACAAACGTGCTGAACCTCACCAGAGCAGTCAAGTCTCTGTCTGCCTTCACAAGATCATCCTAATAATCACATGCAATGCAAAAAATATGTGATTGCATCTTTAAAGAACTCAGTCCATTGCATATATCCTCAATGAAAGTGCTAATGAATCATTTCTCAGAAATATTTCCCATATAAACACACCAACATCATTTGTCCTGTCTGGACTCTGTCCAGCTGTCCTGCATACAATCTGGGCCCTTCAATATATGCTGTTCACCTGCCAAGAAATTCTGCTGCAATGAATCAGTCGTTGACCAGCAGGCTCAGTCAGGCCTACAGAACTGTCCCAAACACACAACTCAAGCAAAGCATCAGTAAATGATGCAGTTAACACAGTATACTCACTTTCTCTTGTACTCATCCCTCTCCCGCTTGACTTTGGCCAGGACGTTATACAAGGCTCTTAGTTCTGGGGTGATGGTGTCGATTTGGACCCCGACCCCGTCCGGATGGGTCCAGGAGACCCCGGGTCCCTGCACAGTCTTCACGCGCTCCCCATGTCTCAGAATGTGCGTGTAACTCCAGATGGTGCCTGGAAGTCTGGACTCCAGAGAGTCAGTCTGAACGGCCACCTCACGCGTGAAGGAGAAGCCCGGATACCTCGGCTGACTGGAGGCTTGCTTCAGCTGGCTCTCCAGGAGTTTGTTCCTTCTCTCCAGCTCATGGACTTTGGCGAGGAAGCAGCGGAACCTCAGGTTGAGGGTCTTGAGCACATGTATGTTGGATCCCAGGTCGTTGCGCAGAGCTCTGGGCACCGCGTCCGATGGCGCACCGCTCACCACACCGCCCAGAAACCCCTCTCCAAACAACAGGGAACTCATGCTTTCATACAGAACCAGTGCGCTTTACCTCAATTCAAATCCTTCAGATTCTCTCTGAAACTGTTGTGTCCATGCAGTTCTTCTCATGCGTAAAAACCCCTCATCGATCGAGCAGAAACAAGCAATGCAGTCATTATCTGTCTATCCTTCCAGGACGCGTCATGTTCTCCATGGAAACGGGGAGGAATATCGGAGCACGCTGTGTGTATGTCAGCTCATTTCTGAAACTCCGGGACATCTGGAGATCTGCGACTCATCTCAGTGATAATAACGCAAGAATGAACTCCAAAGTCTCCGATCACACTGATGTTATTCACACAGACTCTTCCGGTCGACTCCGTGATCGCGCGACTGTTTTATAGCGACCGGCGCGACGGGATCGAGTTTCAGACTCCTAAAAGAAGGAGATCCGCAGCGGACTCTCCGCCCTCACCAGCGCCACACACACACACACACACACACACACACACACACACACACACACACACACACACACACACACACACCCGCGACGCGCAGGCGCGCACTCGCGCACACAGGACGGAGTGCAGGACTTTATGAAAAAAAAATATTTTGAAATGTAAAATGATTTCGCTCATCCTGCTAATCTTATCTTTAAAAAAATGGTATATGATGTAAAAATGTTATGTTATTTAAATGTCTATCTATCTATCTATCTATCTATCTATCTATCTATCTATCTATCTATCTATCTATCTATCTATCTATCTATCTATCTATCTGTCTGTCTGTCTGTCTGTCTGTCTGTCTGTCTGTCTGTCTATCTATCTATCTATCTATCTATCTATCTATCTATCTATCTATCTATCTATCTATCTATCTATCTATCTATCTATCTATCTATCTATCTATCTATCTATCTATCTATCTAGTTTTATTTCGCTCACCAAGGCTGCATTTATTTGATAAAAAATACAGTAAAAACAGTCATATTGTGAAATATTTTTTACAATTTAAAATGTTTTCTATGTGAATATACAGTCAAACGTAATTTACTCCTGTAAATTTTCAGCATCATTACTCCAGTCTTCAGTGTCACATGATCCTTCAGAAATCATTCTAATATGCTGATGATTTGCTGCTCAGGAAACATTAGGATTATTATCAGTGTTGAAAACAGTTGTGTACAATCTTTGATGAATAGAAAGCTCAAAATAACAGCATTTATCTGAAATAGAAAGCTTTTTTAACATTAGAAATGTCTTTACTGTCACTTTTGATCAATTTAATGCATTCTTGCTGGATAAAAGTATTAATTTCTATTCATCAACGAATCCTGAAAAAGAAATTGTACAACATTGTTGATAATGTTTAATTGACTGACAATAATAATCAATCAATCAATGTGTGTGTGTGTATATCTATATCTATATCACACACACACACACACACACACACACACACACACACACACACACACACACACACACACACACACACACACACACACACACACACACACACACACACATATATATATATATATATATATATATATAAACATTTTACGTCTTGCTCATTGCAACAACATAATCAGTTCAGTAAATTTGTGATTAATTAGTCATATCACTAATGATATTGACAACCAAACAGACTCGACATTAAATTAGCCATTTGGCAAACTCATAAGTGAACACTGTCAGAAAGTTTTAAGCTGAAGCACAGAAGAAGAAGAAGAAGGCGTTGAGTTGATGACTTTTTCACTTTTGCATGTTGTGGCAACACAAAGCTTGAGCGCTTTCATTTCACCAAATGACTGATTGATGAGCAGAATCATATATTATTACACAAGCATCTACACCTCAAACCTGCCCTGGCTTGATGGCCATCTGAACATGTGCAGAAAACACACCCATGGACTTATGAGGATCATATGCAATTTTTGCAATTGTTCTGAATAGACAGTACAAATATGCAAAACCAGAGTTTTTGGGAATGCAGTCATGTCTGCTACAAATCCTTTCATTCAAGTGTTAAGTGCCCACGTGAATCCATCTTTTCTCATATAAATCTATCACAAAAAAGGCAGTTACTAATGAGTTTTAGGCGTCTGGGGAAAAGGTGTATTCATGACGTGTTGAAATGATCAGCCTGAGATCCGGTCCTTTAATGCCATGTTTGACAGCAGCTGATTTTGTTTTGTTGTGAACAAGGAAATGAAAAATACAGAAATTATATTTAAGTTAAAGTATGGGTGCAGTGCCAGAATTTTACATTTTTAAGTAGTTCTTAAGTGAAAAAACAAAAAACAAAAAAACATTTAATTTAATTAATTTCAAGAAACAGAGGATATCTTGCCCTATAAAAGTAATACTTGAGTAAAAAAAAAAAAAACTACAAATAATATTTTAGTAGCCTAGTTAAGTGCAACTTTAACTTTAGGACACCCCTGCCTGTGTTTAATATGTTTATTTATTTGTATTATTTATTTATTGTGCTTGTTGTAGGCTACTTATTGAAAAAATGTGGCATATTGACAAAATGAGGTGTTTTCTACTGTACATAGGCTAATGTTAAAAATTGCATAGGCTACTATAAAAACTGTAAACCTTAAAGTTTCAAAAACTATCTTCATAGACTAATAAGCGATTTCCCTGACGTCATCGTCAGAAATAAGAGAAAGAAGCTGTTAAAATCTACTGTCTAGTACATAAGAAATATGTCTTCTAATACTGTAATATTTCACTTGTGCTGCGCCCCCTGCTGGTAGTGCAGAAGTGATCTGATTAATATTCATGATGTAGCAGCGATCACCACTAGTCGGCGCTGTGATCTGATTAATATTCACGATGTAGCAGCGAGCACCAGTAGTTGGCGCTGTGATCTGATTAATATTCATGATGTAGCAGCGAACACCACTAGTCGGCGCTGTGATCTGATTAATATTCATGATGTAGCAGCGAGCACCAGTAGTTGGCGCTGTGATCTGATTAATATTCATGATGTGGCAGCGAGCACCACTAGTCGGCGCTGTGATCTGATTAATATTCATGATGTGGCAGTGAGCACCACTAGTCGGCGCTGTGATTCCTCACTGTTCGACAAGCGCTGGAAGATCAGCAGGCGAAGAAGAAAACAACGTGAGCACCATGCCGAAATCCAAGAGAGACAAGAAGGGTATGAATTTAATGTTTTATCACTTACTATTAATCAACTTTACACACCATAGATTGCAATGAATCGATCTTTAGTTCGTGGTGTGGTTTAAGAGCTGAACGTATTAACGTTATAATTGGCACAGTACTAAAATAAATGTTACTTGTTTCTCATGTACTTCAGTGCGTGTGTTTAAACTGTAATCTATATTAATACTGTCATTTATTGAGGTTATTATTGAAGCAGCTGGGTGTGTTTGAATGTGTTAATGTCATTATCGTTAATAGTGGCTTTATTTTCTAACAGTTTCTTTAACCAAAACAACCAAGAAGGGCTTGGAATCCAAACAGAACTTGATTGAAGAGGTTAGTATGACGTTTCATTGCTCTTTTGGGTGATCCTACCAGTATTTACCATGGTAATACCAGATGATCCTGTTATCCATCATGTTTTGAGATGTTGAAACTTCAATGGAGAAAGAAAATCTGACATTATAAATAGTCACATCATTAATGCCACTCATTTTGCATCCAGATTTGATGAGTGTTATAGCTTTATGATTTTTCCTTTTCTCTCCTGATCAGCTGCGGAAATGTGCAGATATCTACAGATACGTGTTTGTGTTCTCAGTCGAGAACATGAGAAACAACAAACTGAAAGACATCAGGACGGCCTGGAAACACAGCCGGTACACACACACACACACACACACACACACACACACACACACACACACACACACACACTCACACACTCTGTCACTCACTCTGTCACTCACTCACATACTCACTCACAGTTACACACACATTCTCTCTCACATACTGTCACTTACTCACATACTCACTCACAGTTACACACACACACACACACACACACACACACACACACACACACACACACACACACACACACACACACACACACACACACTCTCTCACATACTGTCATTTACTCACATACTCACACACACACACACACTCTCTCTCACTCACATTCTCACTCACACACATTTGCGCATACACACACACACACACACACACACACACACACACACACACTCTCTCACTTTCTCACACACACACACACACACACTCTCTCTCACATACTGTCACTCACTCACATACTCGCAGTTGCACACACACTCTCTCACATACACAAACTCACTCACTCACTCATTCACTCACTCACACACACTTACACACACTCTCTCACTTTCTCTTACTCACTCACTCGCATACGCATACACACACACACACATATCAGGTTAATAATATTTTGGCCTAACCCAATCCATACCCATCACAGAAACATGTGTGAAACACTAGATTAAAATAAAAACATGTTTTGTCTGATTTATAACCCTTTTAAACTATTATAGACCAGTAAAATGTCTTCACTAGTTTGTTTTCAGAATATTTCACTGTGTAAGTGAGGACATTTGACCCTCACAAGTATAGCTAAACCTGTACACACACACACACACTCTTCATGCTGATGTACTCTGCTTTATTTAAAAGAGATTAATGTTGATTTGGGGTTTTGTGTTTCAGGTTCTTCTTCGGTAAGAACAAAGTCATGATGATTGCGCTGGGTAAAGGACCGACTGACGAATACAAAGATAATCTGCATAAAGTATGTCAGTGCACGTCATCAATGATTTCATTGATACATGATGAATGTTTACACAAATTTTATGATTTTATTTTCTACTTCATTGGCTTACTCTGGCTGATATACAGTATATAACTGACTGAATACTGTGGTTTGTTGTACAGCTGAGCAGGTTTCTCAGAGGTGAAGTCGGTGTTTTATTCACAAACAAAACCAAAGACGAGGTGCAAGAGTAAGTAATGAACCTCAAGACACCAGTTCATAAGCTTTGAGGATCTTAAATGAAACTCAGTGTTTGGTTATAATTCAGGAGTCTTGTGCATAAACTGCTTCTTGATGAATTCAAAACTAGATGGACTAGAAACTACATGCACTTACTATAGGGTTAGGGTTTGGTTGAGGGTTAGTTGCATGTAATTATGCATAATTTACTGTTATTAAGTACATGCAACATATGTAACAAGGACACTGTAAAATAAAGTGTTACCATGAATTCTAATAAAATCTCATGTATTCTTCTTTTCATTCCATGTTTGTTCTCCCGCACAGATATTTCAGTGAGTTTAAAGAGATGGATTACGCTCGAGCGGGAAGCGTAGCGACCATGGCAGTGACGCTGGACGAGGGTCCGCTAGAACAGTTCCCACACTCGATGGAGCCTCAGCTCAGACAGCTCGGCCTTCCCACGGCTCTGAAGAAAGGTAAACCATTCCTTCACTGGAGAAAAGCATTCGTATGAGGTTTTCTGATTCATACTCATTATTGCAATGTTTTCTGTATAACAAGACAGAATGCATTAATATATATAAGAAAAGAAACCGTAACTGAAATCTGAAATGGTCTATTATCAGTGAAGCATAAGTGTACTTGAAATTGCATTGGACAAAAAGTAGTGCGCACTAACATATCGATCCATGTGCAGGTGTGGTGACGCTGATCAAGGACTTTGAAGTGTGTAAAGAGGGAGACACACTCACACCCGAACAGGCTCGAATTCTGGTGAGTTTGTGACATTAATACACTGCTAAAAATCCTGTTCTTAACTTTTTTTGTTCAGAATTAACTTAAAGTAGTTCACTTAAAAATGAAAATTCTGTAATTTACTCTCCCTCAAGTTGTTTCAAACCTGTATGAGTTTCTTTCTTCTGTTGAACACAAAAGAAGATATTTTGAAGCATGTTGATGGATCCCATTGACTTCCATAGTAGGAAAAAAAATACTATGGAAGTCAACTATTTTTAAGCTGTAATTACTTGCACAGTTTTGCTTCTCAATATTTATTTTTAGATATTTTAGCTAGAAAACAGGACAAAAAGACTAAATTAAAACTTAGTCAATTTTGAAATGCATTTATTGCTGGATGGTTTATTCACAAATATCACATCTCTTTATTTGGATTGAAAGGCATAAAAAAAAAATCCTTTTATGTCATTTTGGAAGTTTGTTTCTGCTATGGAATAAAAAATAAAACAGGTAATCGCAAAGTAAATGAAAGGGAAAAGTCTGAATTGTGAGATCGTGAAGTCGCAATTATCTTTTTTTTTTTTTTTTTGTGATAAGCTTCCGTATGTCCCAAACTAATCGGGATTCAATCTTGAATTCTTAATAACATTATTCTATTTTTGGCCTTTCAAATCAGAAACTCTTTGGAAACGAGATGGCGGAGTTCAAACTGTCGATTAAGTGCATGTGGAATTCAGAATCCGGGGAGTTCGAGAAGCTGACGGATGGAGACGTCGAGGAGACCAGGAAAGAGAAAGCGGATGAAGACTCAGAGGAAGGAGAAGGGAGCGAATAAAACCTGGACTTTTTTGCCATGAACATTTGTTTGTTTTGATCCAACATTAATCTGTACAATGTTTTTATTGAGTGTTCTTTCAGTCATCTGCACACTGTTTGTTTCAAAAATACTGGAATATAAGGTTCTGTATGACTGTACTGAACAGAGAGAACGGGACTGAGGCAAACCAGTGATCTGTGTTATTCTTACTGTTAAATATAAGTTATTTAGCAAATTTATGGCAAGAAGAAAACAACGCAGTGATCCATCAAGATGCCAATATTGCATTCCTTTTATTGCATTCTCATGTGAACGTGGGGAATGTAATACATTAAGTGCTGGTGAGCTCAGAAAGAGGTCTTTGTGTCATTGTGTTTATTAGGAAGCAGGTCCACAATTTATCACTGTTTTATCACTTGAACAGAAAAATAAAGCGATTTCTGTATTAGTTCTTCTAAATCAGGCTTCATGTTTTCTCTAATGGTCACGGGCTGTCTAGCGGAAGTAGTTGGGACACTCGTGGGCCACTAAATCCCAGGCGTGTTTGAAAGCGTCCACGACTTCCTGTTTCAGAGGACCTTCTGCTGCTGCCGTCAGGTTCTCCCGCAGCTGATCCATGCTGGACATCCCGATGATCACCCCATCACCCTCATCCCCCTGTAAACACATGAAATATCTCCATTTAATTCCATTGTGAGTTGAGTAAACTTAGGAAATCGAGTTTACATTTGCTGTGGTCATGATGCTAGTCAAACAAACTAATGCATTATGACAGATTACAAAACTTTTTTTTGGGACTTTATATATTAAGTGTCTTTAACTTATGTAATAATTACATTAAATTTAATAATTTGATACAATGCACTAATTAAAAAAATGGTTGCACTTTATTTTAAGGTGACGTAGTTGCATCATACTTAAATCAGTAATATTAATTAACTACATGCACTTACTACAGGTTTAGGGTTACACTTTATTTTAAGGTGTCATTGTTAGTGTAATTATATATTTAAGTACTGAGTAATATTAAGCAAATACATGTACTTACTATAGGGTTAGGGTAGGATTTGGATTAGGGTTAGTTGCATGTAATTATGCATAATTTACTGTTATTACTATAGTAAGTATATGTAGTAATGTGTAACTATATCACCTTAAAATAAAGCGTTACCTAAAAGATACCTGCATGTAATTACTGATCTATATGACCCTTCATCACACTTATGACCATACAACAAAACCTGTCCCTAAATGTACCCGTATCCCACCACAAAAGTGTTTTGCAATACACATTTTGACCACATTTTACTGACCAATTTATTATTTTTTTTTTTTTGTATGTATGTAGTAGTTTAATACACTTAATATAAATTGGGACCCTTGATCTTATGTGGACTTGGACAGAATTACCAAATTTTAGAGAAAGTAAAATCTTGTATTAATAGACGGTAATCAGGTAAGATGACATATTTAATTTAATGCGGATAAACGAGGGATAGACGTGCAATCTTTACAGCGGCACACACTGTGTAAAGACCTAGATCATGTAATTCTCACAACTTTCAATCAATATGTTAATATTAAATTGAACGCACTGTATTCTCTCCCTCACAGCCAGTTTTCATTCGTGTCAAGGATGTAATATGGCACTACCCTGATTAAGGTCTATTACAAGGGGCTTTCAAAGACTCTGCAAACATCCTCAATAATACAATGTATCAAAATGTGCATGATATGGTTTCATGATGTCTCCCACCTTCAGATGAGAGTGATGATACATCCAGCGAATAGCAGCTGATGTGAGAGTGGGTTTCTCTGAGCCGTACGCTTCTTCCAGAGCCTTCTGTACGCCGTCGATGCCTTGGAAGCTACTCTCCTTCCAGTATCTGAAACACACATCGTGCCCCGCAAACATGAAACATTGATCACATTTAAAGGGGTGGTTGATTATGATTTGACTTTTCTAACTGTAGTTAGTGTGTAATGTTGCTGTTTGAGGATAAACAACATCTGCAAAGTTACAACGCTCAAAGTTCAAAGCAAAGGGAGAGATTTATATTTGCTTTTAAAGAAATTGCTTTTTAAGAACTACAACAAACGGCTGGTAGAGACTACACCACATTCCTCCCGGGTTAGTGACATCACCAACCCTAGAATTTACATAAACCCCGCCCCCTGAACACTATTTATAGATTATCAAGACAGAATATGCTAATCAATGACTAGAAGATAACTACACATCAGCTACATAAATTCACCAACTAACCATTCAGAAATGTCCTGTTGCTTCTACATGTTGTCACTTCTTCTTGAGTCTCTCCATCATTGTCTGAATCCGGTTTGAACATAAAAGGCTAAAAGTTTTTGAAATGTTCAGTGCATGTGTGTGTGAGTGCAAGCTGTTGAAGCTCCGCCCCCTGTGCCGGGAGCAGCAGCTCATTTGCATTTAAAGGGACAGACACAAAACGGTGTGTTTTTGCTCACCCTCAAAAAGTGACTATTTTAACATGCTATATAAAAATATCTGTGGGGTATTTTGAGCTAAAACTTCACACACACACTCTGGGGACATCAAAGACTTATTTTACATCTTGTGAAAATGGTATTATACCACCCCTTTAATAATAGGAAAGTCTTTCTGCCCAACTAACTTAGATCTAGAGATTGAGCTCACACAGGATTGAATAAACATGAATCACTGAGTGAGTTATGATGATAATGCACCTGTCCCTGTAAGCTCCAGCCCAACTGTTCCCGAAGAAGCGACCCGCGGGCTGAGTGCCGTCTTTATCTTCATAGTGATATTTCCCCGTGAGGAGTCCACCTGTGAGAGGAGCAGAGTCAAAAGTGCTCCAGATCAAATATGACACATGCAACGTGTGAAGAAATGCATTATAAAGTCAAGTGACAATTCCCTGGATTTAACTTGCGCTTAGTTTATATTTTTGCGATCATTTCCAATCAAATTACGCAAAAAGTGTGCAAAAACCATATAATGCTAGCTAGGAAAGGAGTATTGACAAGACTAGAGTTGATCTCATATCTCATTCCAAAAATGTTTAAAATGTCAATTACAGTGCAGAATAAGTGGTGATTTGAGAGCTTAGGGATAGAAATGAAATTTGTGGGTTAAAAAAGAGACAGACAGACAGACAGATAGATAGATAGATAGATAGACAGACAGACAGACAGACAGACAGATAGACAGACAGACAGACAGACAGACAGACAGACAGATAGATAGATGAATAGATAGATAGATAGATAGATAGATAGATAGATAGACAGACAGACAGACAGACAGACAGACAGACAGACAGACAGATAGATAGATGAATAGATAGATAGATAGATAGATAGATAGATAGATAGATAGATAGACAGACAGACAGACAGACAGACAGACAGACAGACAGATAGATAGATAGATAGATAGATAGATAGATAGATAGATAGATAGATAGATAGATAGATAGATAGATAGATAGATAGATAGATAGAGAGATAGATAGATAGATAGATAGATAGATAGATAGATAGATAGATAGATAGATAGATAGATAGATAGATAGATAGATATGCGTGTTGACTTTTGGTCTAATATTCATTAGGAACCGATTTATTGTGTTTGCAAGTATATTTAAAGCAATATTAAACGCATTACCTGCCAGGGGATTGTATGCATAGAAGCGGATGCCAAAGTATCTTAAACACGGCAGTAGCTCAGTCTCCACCTGTCGTGTGGTTGCATTATACATGCCCTTCAGAAGAAAACACCAACGCTGATCATTCTGAAGTAATACTCAATAGCTCAATAGCAGTACCTTAGTTCTGTACTAGTCCTTATACATAGACTGACATAAATCTATCCACTTACTTGATATACAGTAGGAATCACCCAGTTATTATGTTTGCAGATGCTGCAGATTTCCGCCACTTCCCATGATGCATAGTTTGATAAGCCCAGCTCTTTGAATTTGCCCTAAACATCAACACACAGCTTAGTTTAGTAAAGGCCTCTGTTTATGTGATGTTGAGTTGTGTCATTCTGAAGGCTTTTGTTTTCTAAAAACAAAAAGAAATCTAGGTCAGATCAATAACTCGCCTGATTGTCAGACATTTATCAGAGTACAAACACTAGATCTCTTGAGTTGTACTGTAGAAGTGTGTGTGTAACGCACCTGCTGATGGAGCCGGTTGCAGGCCTCGAGTGTGTGTTGGACGGGGTTCTGGTGGTCCGGCGCGTGCAGGTAAAAGATGTCCACACACTGTGTGCGCAGCCTCTTCAGAGACGTGTCCAGCTGATTCACCACACTCTCCGGTCTCAGTGTTTTCCCCTCCCAGGGGTTCGCTTTAGTCGCGATTCGAACTGATCAAAATATACTCGCTTTTAGATTATGTGACCATACAGGAATAATAATCACAGGCATGAGTGAAAATATAATTGCATATATTATTATTATTATTTTAAATACCTTATTTTGTATTGTTTCTTGTAATTTTTAATCCATTTTTTCTTGTCTTGTTTGACATGTTTAATATTATTGGTCTCTGAATTAAAATAATAATAATAATAACACATAATACATTTAAATACTAAATAATTAAATAAATGATAATGAAACAATGAATAATTACAATAAACAACAATAATATAATAATAAATTAATAACAAATGATAAATACAAAACATCAATTCATTTATAATTAAAAATGTTAGCATTAAAATAAACAATAACTTAAAATAGTATGTTATTTTAAGGAAAATGTGTTTTTTGTAAACAAACAAACAAACAAAAAACAACAACCCTGAGAATATTAATTATTTTATTTTGGGAGTGTCCTCCAAAGATATTTTTTTTGGACTTGAACTTTTAAAAATGATTTACAAAAATAAAAGCTTAATTTTGTCTTTTTTATTTTTATTTATTTTTATTTGATGGTCATAAAGATCTTGTGTTTTTATTTGATTTTGTTCGTTATTTTATTAATGAAGTTAAATGGAATCAAAGAGTGCCAATTTTTGAAAAACTGATAGGCTATTAAAATATTTGAAAACAATATCTAAAAGTAAAAAATTAAAATCAATACGACCTAAACAGCTGTTTACTATGCACAGTATTTTAGTATTTTTATGTGAATATTTTCTTATATATATTTAATATGTTTAGTTCTAAAAAAAATACCTCTCCGATCTTACAAATAAACATGTCACGTGCCATGTGTGTCATGTGATCTACATCTGCAGTGATCACTACACAGTGCACACTGCTGAGGAATCTCTGTACCTGTTGTAGGGAGCTTCATGTCTCCTATGATGGTCTCCGCCTGTCCGTCATTGTACATGAACGCAGTGTCCAGCTCATCGTGCCCGCGCTTTAAGAACTCCTGCACCATCTGCGCGCTCGTGTGCGCGTCCGCGCGTCCACCAAACGCCATGGACCCCAGCAGAGTGACGGGGAGTTTGGACTGAGACATGTTGCGGAGTTGGTTAAAGTGTAATGTTTGTTCTTGAATTGTACGGATCCCGAGGCGAACTCCACTCAGCCCTCTTATGGCAGCAAAGTTCATCATAGTAAATTTCCTGTAATGTGGAAAGCACTACCAGGGCGAAGGACGCGCGTGGACTGAGGGACTGTGGGGAAAGTGCCCGATCTGTGTCGAAACGTAGAGGAATGCATGCAATTGGTCAACATAAGGAGGTGGACATTTGAAAGTTCAAAGGTCATTTGCATTACTCCTTTGGTCAAAATAACGATGTGGTTTTTCAAATATCACTTACCATTATTTTAAGCACATGAAACTCCCATTGTATCCTGAAGATGTCAGCAGAATACAAATAACAGCAGCGACCAAAAACGTGATTTCCTTTGGTCAGCATCAAAATTTTGGCTAAACTTGATGGGGAAATGATATATTTAAGTGTGAAACTAAAATCAGTTACAACTTTATTTTAAGGTGTCTTTGTTACAGTGCAATTATACATTTAAGAACTGAGTAATATTAATTAACTACATGCACTTATAGGGTTAGTATTAGGTTAGGTTTGGTTTAGGGTTAGTTGCATGTAATAATGCATAATTTATAGTAATTAATTTAGAAACTACATGTGTAACAAGGACACTGTAAAAAAAGTAAGTGTTACCCTAATTTTTCACTATTAAAATTAGCATTATTTCATTTGAACAGTCCTGTTGTGCAGTGATTCTCACCCAGGGGACATCAGCAAACTTTATGGTCAAATAATAGTAACATTTCTATATTCATGAAGTGAAGTCGTGACAGTTGTGTGAGAAATGTTATGGAAATCTCTTAGGATGCATTATGCAGATGTATTCTTTCTTGACATTTTAGGAATGTTAATGTTTTGTTCCACAGTGTAATAAGTATTTATCCCACTTTTAATGAATTCTGTTAAACAATAATATTCCTGGAGTGACACGTCCACATGTCCTCAGAATACAGCAGATGTTTTCATAGGTGTGTTTTAGCGTGTAAAGCACATTCTGATCATGGCAGAGGCGTTGAACCCGGTTGGCATTGACCCCTAGAGGAGGATCCGTGCTGCTAGGGAATGTTTTCCGGGTTCTGCTGTGCCAGATTCCCTGATCCCAGCGCTGACCTCACGTCTGTGACCCATCATCCTCTGCTCTCAGCTGTGGCTCGGCGACCCCTCGACAGTCCTGTCCTGGGAGAGAATAACTTCTGATGTCACGTGGTGAAGGTTCTGCTTTTAGTGTAAGATAAATATATAAAGTGGCACTCCAAAAAGTTTTTTATTATTAATGAAAAAATATAGCAATTATTATGCTAATAATAGAAATAGCAGAAAAATTTTAGGAAAGGTTGAAGTGGAAATGTTGTTTATCATTAAATAACAATTTTAGAATTGCCTTTCGAATAACTTAATATGTACAGAAATAATTTTATTATAACTTTATTTGCAAATAAAAAAAATGGTAAATATGCTCTCAGACTTATAATCCATAATATCTCCATTGCTTTACATTAGAAGCTGTTCCTCAGTAGTGTAAAGATTGCATAGTGACCTTCATGTGACTCTGAAATCTGTCTAATGAAGTGTTTCCTCTGAATTAGGCACTTTGAAGTGTCGCAGTAAATCAAGCTGAAGTAAGAGATCCTGAAGGAGGTCAGTCAGCTCTTCAGCTCTTCTGCTGCTTTAGGTTGTTCCCGTATTTGTCCTGTTCTTCTCAAAGGACATTCCCTTCACTGCTCCTACAGGAAGAGCGAGTGTCCTGAGGGCATTTGGATCTCAGCTGGTGTGTGAGGTGGATCTGAGAGTTTTCTCCTTCTGTCAGTCCTCTCCAGAGCGCGGATTAATATGGACTCAGATTAGTTTGTTTGAACATTTTAAGTGTGTTATTTAGGTGCAGGACTCAATCAGAACAGCGTATGAGGATGGATATGTTATTTTATTCTTTAATCATTCTAATTCATGGAATTAATGCAGCATCCCGTTCTGGAAAAGACTTGATGCCGCACATGTGAGTAACTGTCTTGGAGATCAGTTGCGCGCGCTTCTAGATTATCATTAGGCTACTGCTTAACTTTGAATACCACCATAAATAATGTATTTAATGAACGAATATATTTCTCATGTTCGTGCTTATATTATATCACTTTTACGTTATTGTAATTAAATTTGTATTAAAATTGAAGACTCGCTTTGACGCGTAGCTGTTTACGCGTATTAATTAAACACGTGGGATACTGTGAGTGTCAATCCAGCTAACAGGGAACTTCCAACGTTCTGCTAAGGTTCTTTCAATGTTATGAGCAAACATTATTCCAGTAGCATTAATAGAACATTCGTTTAAAGTTGTCTGGTCTTTATTTACGCTCTATAATAACAAACATGCAATTTGTACGATCGTTCATGGAACGCTTATTTTCTAAAACATTTTAAAACGTTATTACGTACTACTTGTTTTAGAACGTTTAGAGAACTTTCAAATGGAACGTTTCCATGATGTTTGCAAAAATTGAACGTTTTGATTGTTCAGAGAACTTTCAGAAATAATGTTTTCATGGCAACCATAGTAAACGGGGAAACCCATTGAGTTGCCTACAAAGACAGCAAAACATGCCCCAGTTTTGATGCAGAACTGGTTCGCATTAATAAGATGCAGTGTCCATCTTTTTAGTACCAGTTAAGTGCATTTCTCTCCCTTTAATTGCGCCATGCATTAATATGAGTGATAAACAAAAAAAAATAACACGGCAAAGGACAGTTTCACTTCTCTGACAAAAATCTAGTGCAATAATTCCACACATGAAAATAATCGCCTGGAGGTTCAACTGTGAACTGACTCGTGGAGATCAGTCTATCTTTGAGGAAATAGAACATTTTTACAGAGTGACTAATATATCAGTCTGGGAACTTAAGATGTAAATCATGCGTAGCTTGTCATCTGTCCGTGCAGAGATGATTAAAATGATTTACTGGCTTTTTCTCATTATTTTAATGATCACTATTGCTCAATAGTGACATGGAGTGTCTAAGTAACTGATGGTCTTACAACTTGTTCCCCTGTCAAATTCATTACAGTTTATTAAAACTGCATGATTCCAGCTGACTGAACATGCAGGTAAATGTGTGTGTGTGTTTTATCTCCAGGCCAAATGTGTGTGCAGAGAAGGAGGTGAAGCTTGTGGCCCAGATGCAGCCGTGTGTCCAGACCTTCACACGGATGGTTAAAGCCTGGAAACAAGGATGCCAGGGACAATCCTGGTGCATGGGCTACGAGAGGAGGTGGGACTGATATTCACACACCAAAAACATTGATTTATGTGAACATAAACATCATGTCTGATCAATCAACCGTACAACCATTGCAATTTCTGTGCTATATAGCATGCATATGATGTGTATGCAAGTTTTCCACATGCATGCATATTCAGATGACTCTCTACAGCTGGGTGCTGTATCCCACAATGCAATGTGCTCAACTTTGCCTTTTCATTTACAGTGTGATGAATGAACCACAATCTGTTTTTGATTTTGCTGCAAAAAGGGATTTCTTTTATTGCAAAACCACCTGAATTAAAAATGTGAAAAAAGCATTTCTGACATGCACTACACTGTTTCACGCACTATAAAAAAAATAGTATGAGGTATAAACCACACGCTGTGCCGTATGCGTTTGTTCAAGTCCGTTTCCCTTATTAGGCAATAGTAATGGTGATGCTGCCTTACCAAGCATGACTAACTGTGCTCCTGAAGCGTCTAAAAAGTGTATTTTGTTCTCATGCTTTACAGTATCTTTGTTCTCTAATCAGACTCTTTTAAGTGTAAGGTGTAGTCAAGCTCTTGACGAAAGCAGCAATTTGAAAGGCATCTCCAGAGGCTCTCGCATACCTGCAAGATAGAAGGCAAACGCCCTGAATTCGCGCTCTGACAGCCCTGTGTTCCTCGCACTGGCTCGCTTTCCTCCGTATACTTAGCAAGTACGAGACCCAGGCCCTGCAATTAGATGCGTTAAACAAAGAGCGCAGGGTTACGATTCTGCAGGACTCTAAACTACAGGGAGCGAGAAACCCTTGCAGAAAGCATCATTAAAGGCTGGATGAGAGAGAAGCGTTGCTGATTACAGAGCTCATATGTTTGTGTTTTCACACATCATCCACAAGCATCATCTCTCTCATTCACAATGAAAGGCCTTTATTAGCTCGGAGAGAGCGCTGATAAACACTAAAAGTGGCTGATGACAGACTAACAGAATGTGTATACTCATAAAGAATGTTTAAGGGGCTTAATCTTTACCTGTGTGCTAAATGGAAAAATAAATGAAACTATGCATATCCATGCACATGTCTTATTTTTCTTTTTCTTAGACTGGTTTCTTTTATGGCTCATGTATTGTACAAGAAATACGTTTTTGTGCCCTTCAATTTACATTTTTTGTGCAATTTGAAGATGATTGCTGCTCTAGTTTATCTGTGTCAGTTGCACATGGTGTGCAATCTAAGATACATGCTGAGTATATATGTGAATATATAGTGCATATCGACTTTTTGACCTCAAAGTGTGTTTTATACAGTTGATTGTACCATCCAGTGTTTGTCTGACAGAAAGTCATTTTTTTGCACCAGTAGAGTGTGTGAGACTATATAAAACAATAAAGATGCTAAAGAGTTCTTCCTCTCTCCGGTTCTCCACAGAACGGCTTACTACACTGCATATAGACAGGTGTATCGACAGGAACACCAGACGGTTTACAAGTGTTGCTCAGGATGGTCCCAGCTCAACGGGGAGGCCGGATGCCTGTATCGTAAGTCTCCTTTAAATCTCATGGGATGTAAAATCACAGTATGTACTGATTGAACAATGAGGCATGTGTACATCAGTGACAGAAATCCATATTTATGCTGATTTTTTTTGAGGCAGTGAATTATAGAGATTTTTAAAGGTTGAATAACAGGTGGAGTTTTAGGCTCCAGGTGATTAATGTTACAGAGTGGTGTGAATGTGACCGGATTATAGATCAGAGAATGCTCGAACGTTAACATGAAGGTTTATGTATCTTTCTGCAAGTTTGTAGCTGTTAAACCACGGGAAGGAACTGATCTCACACTCCTTTTATAACGCTAACAAAAGCACAGTGGAATTAGGAAATTAGGGTCGAGATTCGCTCTAATCCTCTTGGCTGTGGGTTCTGTATTGTTTTATGGATTTGGATTTATGTAGAGTCGATGTATTATGGTGAAATTTGCCCAGAAATGTCCTCAAACCTCATGATTTGAGGTATCATCATTTTAGTACAAATTGTGCGGTGCAAATTACACACCATGTTTTAATCCTTAGGTTTGGAGGTTCGTTCAAACGATTGTAATAGTCATGCTGGCCTCAGCAACAAAGCACTGATCTCACTTTGTCTGAATTTGTTTTACTTTCTAAAGCCAAAAGTCCCGGTCAGTAATTGGATTTCACCAGCTCGTCCCGTCTGCTGTCTGCTCTGGGTGGGGTCTCGTAATTTTCATTGTTCTGGTTACAAAAGAGCTTCTCTAATAGTTTTGGAAGCGAGAGACTCTGGTTTGTCTTTTTTTGTGCCTAAATGGAGCAGATGGGAATCCTTTGATAGGATTTATAGGATGGTCGTAGTCTACACACCCTGAAGAAGAGTAGCCTATAGCTGTGGACCCTTAAGGCCCTGTTATACTCACAACTGAGCTTTTTGGGGGTAAAAAGAAGTTCAAAATACCTTTGCAGAGGTTTACTGTTAGCGATCATTCAGGAGAGGTGTTTAGATGAAGATGTTTATATGCATCTGATCTAAGTCCTGGTTTACACCTGGTACTAAGATGGATTTTGGTTGATCGGATCACAAGTAAACGAGGCAGACACATTCCCGTTTACTCCTGGTGTTTTAATCAATCTCTTTTGTCCACTTTCGCCCACTTCTGTCCTGATTTCTTCGAGGGGTGGGTCTATAGGTGGATAGACATATGGTCTATGGGTAAATGTATGTTTTTTTTTCCCGATCTTTTGACCTAATGGACGAAATAAGCTCACGCAATTTACATATGAACGCACCCGGAGACGACGGAAAAACATACAGAGAGCATCAGCTTTAGTTTCTGCTCTGACCGCCGCAAGACCAGCCGAACGCTGTGAGTGTGTGTTAGAGATCAGGAATGGTGAGCATGTTTTTCACTAACTCATTTGGCATGCATGAGTATGAGGTTGAGAGAGTTAGAAGTACAGTCCGTTCAGCTAGAGTTTTGTGCACGACATGTTCAATGTTTTGTCGACTTGATGATCCTCGTTTTCATTGTCAAATCAAAGCTGGCGTCAAAGGTCTGCTGGATCTGTTGTTCTCATTTGGATAGAGAATTAAGGTTCCCAGAAGTGGTTTTGAGACTCAGGGTCACATTCGGTTAAAACAGTTCCTCGTACCCAAAACCCCCCCGAACTAAATCCTTCTCTAAAATCAAGTTAATCAAGTTAACATCCACTGATGGTTTTCATGCCGGACTCGTGGCGGCTCGAGTGGTCTCATGCCAGAATGACTGACAGTCGCATAACAGTTTATCCCGCAAGTTGTGATATTCTCCGGGGTTTCATTACTAGAGCCGACACAATCCCTCAAAGACGCCTTTGTCTGTCCGAGAAGGTGAAACGACTCATTATACCTTGCGAGATTTAGGCCTCGTCCCTGATCCAGCTTTGGTTTGTTTTTAAACACGCTCAGCATGCATTCCTCTACACACCGCTTAACGTCTTTTCCTCTTCTGTGGAGGTATCTGTGGTCTTCAAACTGCACGCTTGGCTTTTATCTCTGCAACTTGAGACCTGGAAGCACTTTAAGAAATGGGACTAAACTAATCACTCCTTTTTCTGAGCCACTGAACATGGACAAAACATGAGTTGATGCTCACACCAGAAATCCCGCCGTCTGACTGGCACACGTACTGGCGTCTGTCTTCACAACCTTTTCGTTCAGCGTGATCCACTGGCCGGCTGGGATGGACCATCGAGAGACGCTGTTAGATTTGTAGTGGCAGTAAAGTGTGTGGTAGTTTGGGTCTTGTTGAGGAGTTGAAAGGTCGTCTCCGAGGTGTTGCCGTCATACTGTGATTTGCTTGACAAAAGGAAGCGTGCAGTGATGCTTTTCTTCACTTAAATGCTAGTTAGTCTAATGTAGCGGTTAGGGCTTTCTTCTTGACTCTGAAGCCTCCAGTCATCCAAGACTTTGAAGGTCTTGAAGATATTTCCGGTACTTTGGCTTTAATGACAAAGCTGACAATTTTTTTTTTTTTTTACAGAAAAGTGGCGATTATATTATAATTTTTAGTGTTATTTGAATATTTATTAGAAATATAATACATTATATTTATGACAATATTTATTTAAAATAAGTAAATAAAATAATAATAAATAATTAAAAATATTAAATTCCATAATTGCAGAAGTTTACACTTTTAATTACCATTGAATTTACAGAAAATAGAAGTGGTAATTTAAATGAGTTTAATTAAATATTTAAATATTATTTTAAATATTAGAAAATATATGTATGCCATTTATATATTCATATATTTATTTAAAATAAGTAAATAAAAGAATGATAAATAATTAAAATAATTACTTTTAAGTTGATGTTCTTTAGGATTTACAACTTTTCTAGTCTTTTGTTTTTAAGCAATTTTTACCCAATAGTACGTTTATTTTTATATTTTCAGTTTTAATTTTTTAATTTTAATTAGTTTTTTAAAAAGCATTTCTAAATAGCTTTGATTCATTTTTTTCATTGATTTTTATTGCTTCAAATTTATTTTATTTAATTGCCAAGTCAACATTAATTTAATTTAATTTAATTTAATTTAATTTAATTTAATTTAATTTAATTTAATTTAATTTAATTTAATTTAATTTAATTTAATTTAATTTAATTTAATTACAAATGTTGACTTGGAAATTAAATAAAATAAATAAAATAAATAAAATAATCAAATTAATTTATAGAATATTGGAGAGCTTGACATAGTTAGAAAAATCTACTGGTTCTCAAATGTTTGGTCTTATGGCCCAGATTTTACACTGTGGTGACCCAATACAGAACCAAAAATTGTTTATTGTACAAAAGCAAACACAAATGCCTTTAAACTCAAACACTAGAATTGGTTAATATGACCATGAACTGCACAGACACAACGTGCAAAATGATTAACCTGACATTGGCTGAGTGGATTTAGTACAACGTAAACAGCAGCAAACACACGCATTACAGTATTTACAGTATGAGTGTCTGGTTTTGAAATGTCAGTTGAATTTTGATGGTTTGATGCTCTTGGGAGCCGATAATTCACTGCATAAAACAAACTATGTTCAGCATACAAACCATATTGTTTATTCTTGTTACAAATGAGCATGTATTTAAAGTAGTCGGCATAGTTGTGTGCTTGTCAAGGATGAGTGCATGTCACGCAACCTGTCAATGTCGGCGTCTGGATAACTTCTACAAAGTGATAATGACTTTGTGCCAGAATACTGCAGCGTTTGATTGGACACATGACCTTTGGCTTCAAAATGGGTGTAATTTCTCCTCTCTTTTAAAAGTTAAAAAGATCTATCCAAACGATGCACAATTATAGTTGCATTTTTAATTATTAGCATTTTGCATTGGTTTTCCCTGCTTGACCTGATTGTCTGCAACCCACCAGATGATTTCTGAGATTAGCATCACTTTGCAGAACTGGAACCCATAGAATAACACACATTAAGGCTGCTTTCGGAGAATTGCTTTGGATTTATTTTGGACAAAGAAATTCTGTTTCTCATTCTAGTCTGTAAAACTTAATCTTGAAGCTAAACTGGGCTCTTTTGGGGTACGCTAACCCTGTTTACCTCTTTGTTTCTCAAGTATACCAATTGACTCAATGACTTTTGATTCTTTTTTTCTGTAGAAGTGCTTTGGTGCTTGAAGCGTGCTTCATGAGACTTCCTTCCACTTTAACAAGACGTGCACTTGAAAATCCTCTTCTTTCCACTAAGGAGCAAAAGTCAGAGTTTGAACTGGGAAGTTGGGAGCAGAAAGTGGCCAGTTATTTTGACTGATGCTGACCAGGTGATCTGAAACAGAACTGGTAATAGTGGTAATAAGGAGTGAATGGAAGCAGGTCTTTGTTGCTGGAGACGGGAATGTCCTGAACAAGGACCAGGAATGTGCGTAACTAATGTCCTGGGTGGTCTGTCCACATGACCAACAATGCCTGTTGTTAAAGACCGTTAATTGTCCATCCCAGAGATGCTGTTTCATGACCTGTTCTTGCAGATCTGCTGAGGTTTCGAAAGGGAATGTGTCCTTGAATTAGTACAGTTGTTCATATAAGGTGAAGCTCAGATAATCTCACACAACAGCTCGTCTATACATGTGGATTTCAAGGTATTTCAGTGTTTATGAAGATTCATATCATGTTTTTTTTTGTCTTGATGAACATGAGTTCTAACACATTAATATTTTTTTATATAATAATACAGCTAGCATGTTGGTCTGCTGGGATTCCCCATGCTCTTCCTCTCACATGCTTATATTATGTAATATTATGCACTTGTACTTTGCCAAAGGTTTATTCACATTAAGATATGTTAATGCTGCTCTATGTTTTGATCCTGACTTGTATTATTTGCTTTGGGTTCAGTAAAACCCCTTTTCACAATGTTTAGTTTGTAAATGTTGAATGCAGTTTTGACATGTATGCATGATAGTTTTGAATGCATGTTGACAATGACTTTGAACGATTGGTCGACAGGTCTTGCTATAAGATGTTTTTTGTTTTTGTGAAAATATAAGGGTTTGAAATTTGCATATAACTTTCACATCATCATGACAACCTAAATGTACATATCAATGCTAACATGTTAGCTCATGTACTTCAGTGTTATTTTGGTATTATTTATAAACTATTATAGTATTATTAATATTTAGAATTGGCTTTTATTTTTGTAATTTGTATTAGTTTTTTTTTTAAAACATTTCTATATTGCTTTGATTTAATATAAAAATTTGTATGTCAGTTTTAGTAGTTATTTTTTATTTTAATTTATTTTTTATTTTTTATTTGCTTCAACTTCAACTTAATTTTATTTTATTTAGTTGCCAAAGTAATATTTGTCATTTATTTATTTATTTATTTATTTAATGTATTTTTTATTTATTATTATTATTATTATTTTTATCAGTAATTATTACAGTAATTATTTATTTATATATTAAAAAAATTATTTTATTTGCAAGGGTTTGGTGTTCTGATCTCAGCTTTGCACACTTCAGGTGTGTGTTTTCTTCAGGTGTGTGTTTTCTTCAGGTGTTAACAGTAAAGCAGAAACACTTGATGGATCAGCATGTTCTAATGTCATGTGACCAGCATCTCTTCCTCTCGTCTCTCACAGCTGTTTGCAGTTATGGCGTGTGCTTTAATGGAGGTCGGTGTAGAGAAGCTTCTGCTCAACTCTGTGACTGTCCGGCCGGCTTCAGTGGTCCGAGCTGCCAGTACGGTGAGTCCAAACAGACCCAACAGTTTCTTAATCTCTTTTAGATTCCCATGAAGATTTGAGAAAATATTAAATGGGGTCAGCTGATATTAAAAGGGTAATTCACCACTGGTGAAAGGTGAATTGTTTTTTGAAATCGGTACTACCTGACTAGAGAAAACAGAGAAAATCTGCTCTTGTCTTCAGTTTTGCCAAATAGGTTGGAAAACTACAACACCCATAATGCACTGGGCATGCTGTCATCCAAGGCCACGCCCAGTCTGCTCCTATTGGATAGGCTTGACCAGAGTCAAATACCGCCTTGCTAGAGTAGAAAATACTTCTTAGCAAACTTTTGGTCACAAATAGTGTCGACTTGTATTGTTCCTGGGTGCAGGAATATAAAGAGTAAACGTTTAGCGGGAGTGAGTTATTTTCAGGAAGGATCCAGAGCTGTCGAATAGAAAAATGCAGAAATACAATCTGTAGTTTTCACGAAAGCCCTTGAACTGTCAAAAGTCTGCCGAATTATGTGTTTTCCGTCATCCGACAAACTTTTGCTGACAAATAAACAGGAATTTTTCAGTCCTGGAAACACGGAGAAAGACTAAACTTTGTGCATTACTTCTGACACTGTATCAATACAAACCGGGTTGAAATTCGGCAAACTTACGCTTTAATAAAAACAAGCTGTTTAGATAGATCACATGTGAATAAGAAAAGTACACAGTCGGTTATTAGTAGTTCTTGCATGTGCACCGCATTTAAAAAATATATAAAGTGTTGTTATAATGATTTTGCCAGTATTTCCTTCTGAATGAATGCGAGTCTCCCCCCAACAGAGTGTTTTCTCGGGCTGTTTGAGTCTCTAATGTTGCGAGCCAAGAATTTAATCTGCATGGGCAGTTGTAGCCAGTGAGAGAGGATGCTAATAATGGAGGATGTTGTCTTTTGGTGATAATATACACACGACAGGAAATTCTTCACAAATCTTGCCCTACTTTTTCAGTTGCTGTGGTCTCCTCTGTGTCTCGTGGAGTGATAACAGACGCTGGTTTTGCACTGAGATCAAGAGTAATCCGAGAGCGCTTGTGTCTCACAGTGTTGCGGACAGATTCAATTAATTACGCAGCTTCCAGCGACATTAACGTCTAAGATGTTGCAGCTTGCGTGTTGGAGTAGCGTGACCTGATGGCTTTCGTCTGCTGTTTTCTGTAAATCTGTTTGCCTCAACCAGCCGTGTCTTCAGGACAGAGACTCAGATGTGCACAGCTGGGAACCATTGGTCATTTATTCTGGACAGTTCCTTATGTGTGTTGTTAAGAGTGATGCTGATTGAGTCGGTCGGCATGCACAAACACGTACGGAAACACTAACAGCCACAATCTGTCACGGGAAAGAGTAATGGAGAATGCGGCCTATTTACCTGGAAAATAAAGACAATCATGAAAATATGGGTGAATCTCACGAAACCTGTCAAGATCATGTCCTGGTCATATTTCATCACAAAATCGAAATAATAGGCAAGAATAGTTATAGATTAGAGTTATAGATTAGAGTTTAGCCATTGGAAATATTTATTTATTTATTTATGCATGAAATATATGTTGTTGTATAACACTTATACAACACTATTTATTATATAATATATATATATATATATATATATTTTTTATTTATGCATTATGAATTTTTTTTTACTTTCATGTATTTTATTATTTTTATTTGTTATTTGTCAATATAAATAATCATGAAAATATGGGTGAATCTCACGAAACCTGCCAATAACATGTCCCGGTCATATTTCATCACAAAATCAAAATCAAAAAGTAATTTATGTTTTGCCTAAAAAAAAAGAAAAAAAAAGCCTGTAATTGTTCAAATAATATAATCAAAGTGTTTAGCCATTGGAAATATTGTAGTTTATTCATGCATGCTGCACATTTATTTATTTATGCATGAAATATATGTTAATATATAAGTTTTATACAACACTATTTATTATATAATATTTTCAACAACATTTTTCATACATTTATATTTCATGAATTTCATTATTTTATTTGTTTTCATATTAATAAATATAATGCATAAAATATATGTTATTGTATAAAATTATACAACCTCATATATTGTATAATATTTTTCCATGAATTATTATTATATTTCTTCATTTTTAATACATGCATAATAATTTATTTATGATATTGTTGCATTAATAATAATAATGCATGAAATATATGTTTTTGGATAAAAATTATACAACCCTATATATTGTATATTATTTTTAAAACAATATATTGCCTTCATTATTCATAATGTAATAATGTAATATTATATTCATATAATATTACTTTTTATATTATTATATACACACATATACAGTACCGTTCAAAAGATTGGGGTCAGTAAGATTTTTAATGTTTTTAAAAGTATCTTCTGCTCACCAAGGCTGCATTTATTTGATAAAAAAACAATAAAAAAAAACAGTAATATTGTGAAATATTATGACAATTTAAAATGACTGTTTTCTATTTTAATATATTTTAAACTGTAATTTATTCCTGTGATCAAAGCTGAATTTTCAGCATCATTACTCCAGTCTTCAGTGTCACATGATCCTTCAGAAATCATTCTAATATGATGATTTGCTGCTTAAGAAACATGCATTATTACCAATGTGTAAAATAGTTGTGTACAATTCTTTTTCAAAATTCTTTGATGAATAGAAAGTTCAAAAGAACAGCATTTATTTAAAATAGAATCTTTTCTAACATTATAAATGTCTTTACTGTAACTTTTGATCAGTTTAACTCATCCTTGATGAATAAAAGTATTGATTTATTTTATTTCTTTCCCCCAAAAATTAAAATTAAAATTCTTACTGACCCCAAACTTTTGAACGGTAGTGTTTAATGTTACAAAAGCTTTAGATTTCAGATAAATGCTGTTCTTTTGAACTTTCTATTCATCATAGCATCATGAAATAAAATTGTAAATAACTGTTTTCAACATTGATAATAATCATAAATGTTTCTTGAGCATCAAATCATCATATTAGAATGATTTCTGAAGGATCATGTGACACTGAAGACTGGAGTAATGATGCTGAAAATTCAGCTTTGATCACAGGAATAAATTACAGTTTAAAATATATTAAAATAGAAAACAGTCACTTTAAATTGTCATAATATTTCACAATATTACCTCTTTTTTTTTTTTATCAAATAAATGCAGCCTTGGTGAGCAGAAGATACTTCTTTTAAAAACATTAACCCCAAACCCCAAACTTTTGAACGGTAGTGTACATATACAGTATATTTAAAATTATACTATTTATTATTATTATTACAACAACAGAATACCCAACATATTCCCTGTAAAGTAAAAAAAATACGAGCGTCATCATGATACTAGGCTACTTATCATTATCATTCTGTCGTACCATAACACATGCTTACAGTATCAGGACAACCATAGAACATAAACATCTGTACGAGAAACCTCTGGATTCATCAGTGAAGCTGTTCAAATGTCACCCTGAGAGAAGCTGTTTGCAGCACATCTGCCTTGAGGATCGAAGTCTTTGTGAGTCGACGAAGGAAAATCATTCTGTGCTTAAAATCCACAGCTGGCGGATGATTTTTGTCAGATCAAGTCAGTTATTGTTTATGATCCCCTGACAGTGACCCATGATGACTCTGGTGAAGCAGGCGATGATGTTTGACATGTTGTGGTTTCAGCACATAATGGACAAATGTGTCCCGGCGTGGAGAATCTTTCCCTCTGTCTGAGATTCACGTTCCCCTGTGGCGAGGATCACTGTATTCTCAGTTTCACCTGTCATCACGAGAGAAACACAGCTTTTGAAAGCTCTTCAAGCTCTCATATAGACCTATTAATCTGAGTTAAACACCTGATGTGAAGCTGAGCTTTAGAAAGAGACTAATACAATACTAATACCTTTGCATTTGCCAAGTTTAGGAGCTTTAAAAAGAGGTTATTTGTGTTGTATTATTCTCTTTTTAAAGCTACTGAACTTGGCAAATGCAAAGGTAACTAATCAAAACATGTCAAAAATGATTTTGCAGTAGTTGGAGAATTTATTTGCATATGGAAAACATGCAGTTCATGGATTTCTATAGAATCGGACAGCTTGGATAAAGAATAAAAGTTTGCAGATAAATCTCAAATTTCAGGAAAATTGGATAAACATCCATGCACACAATTCTGTCATAGTCACATGTTTGTTATATTCCTGTCAGCTCAGCGTTTCAGGGTCCGTATTGAAAGGTCTCTTTCATTGTGGAATAATTGTGTCTCTTTCTTTTGATAAAAACAATGATTTCTGGGCCGTGAGCTCATGTCTTGGCGTAGTCGGAGGTCAGAACATGCCAGACTGCTCCGTCAGACTCAATCTCTTCTCGTGGGGTTCTTCTGTACTTCTGTTGTGACTGGACACAGTTAGCTAACATTTCGGACATCAATTCTTGATGGAATGCCAGTGTGGGCAAAATCTGATTTCACAGAACATACTGTATGATATATATATATATATGTATACTGTAAATGTGTGTGCATATATATTCAATTAACAATTTATATTAATAATTTATATTTAAGTAATATTTTATTAATATTTTTATATTTAATTTATATTTATTATTATTTATGTATAATAATAATTATTATTAGATGATTAATTTAATTCATATATACAAGTAAAACATATAAATATCATAAATTATAATGAACATTACTATATACAATTATTAGATGATTAATTAATTAAAATATATTTAAATCAAATATTTTATAATTATAATAAATTATATGTACTAATAATATATCATTACCAATACACACTTCTAATTTATATTTAGAATTTTATTTAGAATAATAATAATATAATACTATAAAAATATATTTTTTAATATAATTAAAATTATTATATAATTAACTAAATTATATAATTATAATTTAGCCTATTTATAATTTATGTAACACAAATTTGTATTAATTATACTAATAAGTGTATGATTAATTTAATTAATATATACCATATATTTTTTATAATAATTAAATTATTATTATAAATACAATTATTAGATTATTCATTTTTTTATTATTATAATGAATTATTATTATATAAATAAAAATATAATATTATTAAGTGTGTGTGTATATATATATATATATATATATATATATATATATATATATACAGTACCAGTCAAAAGTTTGGAAACATTACTATTTTTAATGTTTTTGAAAGAAGTCTCTTATGCTCATCAAGCCTGCAGTTAAAAAACAAAACAAAAAACACAGTAATATTATGAAATATTATTACAATTTAAAATAATAGTTCTCTTTTTTAATATATTTTAAAATGTAATTTATTTTTGTGATGCAAAGCTGAATTTTCATCAGCAAGTACTCCAGTCTTTGGTGTCTTATGATCCTTCAGAAATCATTCTAATATGATGATTTGATACTCAGTTATTATCAATGATGGAAACAGTTTAGGCTGTTTAATATATTTTTTTGTAATACTTTTTTCAGGATTCATTGAGTAAAACGTTAACAGCATTTATTCATTAAAACAGCATTTATTCAAAATAAAAACATTTCTAACAATATAAATCGTTACCATCACCTTTTATCAATTTAACGCATCCTTGTTGAATTAAAGTACTAATTTCTTAAAAAAAAAATAGTTATTGTTCCCAAACTTTTGAACGGTAGTGTATATTGTTACAAAAGATTTCTATTCTAAATAAATACAGTTCTTTTAAACTTTTTATTCATCAAATAATCCTGAAAAAAGTATCTCAGGTTATAAAAAAAATATTAAGCAGCACAACTGTTTCCAACATTGATCATAAATCAGCATATTAGAATGATTTCTGAAGGATCATAAGACACCAAAGACTGGAGTACTTGCTGATGAAAATTCAGCTTTGCATCACAAAAATAAATTACATTTTAAAGTATATTAAAAAAGAGAACAATTATTTTAAATTGTAATAATATTTCATAATATTACTGTTTTTTTTGTTTGTTTTTTGTAACTGCAGGCTTGATGAGCATAAGAGACTTCTTTCAAATACATTAAAAATAGTAACGTTTCCAAACTTTTGACTGGTACTGTATATATATATATATATATATATATATATATATATATTAAATAATGTTTAATTACGAATTATTTAAAAAATGAGTTGAATCCTTTGAGTTGTCACTTCTTTTGAGTTCACACTTATTTCCTCTATCTCTATGAGGGTCAGAGTGTCTCGTTCTCTCTCCGCTGCGGGGCGTCTGTGGATCTGAGGTTTCCAGCTGAACGTCGCGGTGTTGAACTGGTGTAGTTGATGCTAATGGAGCGGGACGTCTGCGATTGCAGGAGGGTCAGGTTTATAGCAGGTCATGCAAGTCATCAACTGTGACCTTGAGCTATTAATACAGACCTGTCCGTGCACTTTAACCTCTGCTGGACACAGGCTTCCTCTGCTTGAGCTAACTCTGAGCTCCTATAGAGACCTCGTTTAGGATTTTCAGGCCAAATTGAAACGTTTCCTTCTTGAATAAGGCAATCTCAGAATTCACTGTGGGTGAAAAGAGCCAGATGGATCTGAGGGAAATATATACTAAAAGATTTTTTAAAGTCTCTTTTATGTTCAACAAGGCTGCATTTATTTGATTAAAAATACTGTAATATTGTGAAATATTATTATAATTTAAAAGCACTGTTTTCTGTTCTGCATATATTTTCAAATGTAATTTATTCCTGTGATGCAAAGCTGAATTTTTACTCCTGTCTTCAATGTCACATGATCCTTCAGAAATCATTCTAATCTGCTGATTTGCTGATTATTATCACAGTTGGAAATGATGTTGACTGAAACAGTTTTGTAACATGATCTTAGATTAGTGCGGCTGAATTGCAAGCGTTTCTACAGACGTGAAAAACAGGGAAATATCAGAGAATAAAACTGTGTTTTTATGTGTTTACTTCATGTCTGGATGTTGAATCTGCAACACTGAGGTCATTTTGGGCTTGAAAAGAAATAACTAAAAGTTAATTAGATCAGTTTTTAGACAAAAATAAATGAGATTTTCCTCAGTTTATGGAATTCATGAGTTGGTCATTTTCTAATTTCCTTAATGGAGAGATATGACTCATATCTCAGTTTTTAGCTCTGATCAGAGGAGACTTCTCTAAGTTACGTCTTCTAGTTGGCTTGTGTTTCCTGATGGAATCCAAACTTTGGCTGTTGTAAGAAGAAACAAGCTACTTGCTTACAGAGACCGGATTAGACAAGGAAACCCCAGGGACTCAGTGGAAAAGGCTTTTATCGAGAGTTTAGCACATAGTTCAGACAAGAAAAATATGCAGGAATGATAAATATTCTTAAGCAGTTTCTCGGAATGCAACGTGTTTGTGGAAATGAAGCTAAACCATTAGAGAAGAGAGTTTTTAGAGTTGATAGAGTTCATAGAGTTGAAGTCTGGAGGAGTCAGTCAGTTATCTGAGGTAATGAACACAAGCAAGTGTTGGATTTACACAGGCGAAGGTTTATGAATGATAAAGACGGTGTATATATATTGTGTTATGATGCTGAAAACATGAAGGAATCGTGTTTTTGTTTTTGTGCATTGCAGGGTTATTATAGTCACCTAAAACTAAAGCTGTAAAGAAACTTGAAATAAAGTAAATTAAATTTAAATTAAAAGTTATAGTTTATTCAGCTAGTTGCCAAAGCAACATTTCTCATTTTGATTTAACTTAATTTAAAAAACTAAAAGGAAAACTGATTTTAAATAAAAAATAGACATAAAAAAATTAAAAGAAAAATACCAAAATTACTAAAACTTAAAAAATTGCAATGAAAATATAAAAAATAAAATTGAATATAAAATATTAATAAAAACTAATAGTATCTCAATTATACAAAAATAACACTGATTCATGGATTTAAAAAAAAATCTATTTTAATTGTTGGACAGTGACCTTTTTTCTATTTATTTTTTCTTAAATCAAATTTGAAATTAAATTGTGTTACACTGGTAAAACTTTCCTCACAAAGATTAAACTTTAAATTATATTATTGTGTTTGTCTGTATACAGCTAATTATAACTTAAAGTTGCTTAATAATTTGAAATCAGTGAGGTTTTGAATTATTCCTCACATATTTGAGTGAGAATCTGTAAAACATGCATCATATGAGCAGAATTATATTCTGGGTAAATTCTGTTATTAAGTGAATAATGACATTTAATTGCATGCAACAAATCCTTTACACTAATTTATTCTGCTAATGTTTAATGAATGAAGCCTATTGACTCACTCAATCAACTTTGAATTGGTTGATTTGCACCATCCGAATGAACCAAGTCACAAATATGACTAAGAAGGCATTTATTTGCATGCGTAGTAGAAATCTGTAGTTACTGTAAGTTAGTAGTTTTAGTTTGTTACTCTACACTACTGATTACTAATATTCTGTAGGAATGACTTTCCTCAACCTTACGGGTCACTGCCGTTGCTTTGTATGCTTCATTAATCAGCCCGTCTTCAGGCTATTAAAGTGGACATAAATTAAATCTATAATCAAAGTGAATTGCTCGGCTAATTTCTCCTCTCACATCCTGCGTGCTGAGCTTTATTTAAGTTCGTTTAATGGGCCATTAGCTCAAGGCCAGTCACCTTTGTGCTGAAAATGTCCTCAGGCCCCTCCTGGTTTAATGGAATGTAAAACACGATGGTGAAGTTGTGGCCGCAGGACTTTTTACGCCACAATAATGTAAAGGTTTTTAAAGACTGAATTAAAACTAGACGTTACACAACTTCTGTTTAAACCTCAGATTCCTTGTTTTTATTTTTGATTTGATTTGATGTTCTTAGAGGGAAACAATTTCATGGTTCAAATGCATTTGAAATGGTTTTGGTTTTGGTTGTGTTCTAGTTGAACATAAGTGCTGAAACTCACCGTGACCTGATCCTTGTTATCAGGCCTGTAGTTGTATAGTAGTAACTCATCCACGTGACTTTACGGTAAGTGAGCTACAGTTTCTCCATGGTCACGACACTCTCATATCTGTAAAACATGTGTTTAACATTGCATATGCTCCATCATCATGATTGGTGTGTGATTCGGCCGATGGATCTGTGAAATATCACTCTAAAATAGTTGGCATAGATTCATCGTTCTGGTTAAAAAACAACAATCTGAAAACCATTGCCTGAAATTTTTGAGTAAATTCGCTTTACGTTTTGATGTCGACTTGACAGTTCGTCAGAGACGTTTATCTGCCGCTCGCTGTCACACGCTTTATCCTTTTTTACAGTTTTTCCAGTCATTGCACATCTGTTTGAGCTGCCTTTTCCGGAGATCTGGGAACGTTTGAGCGCTTCCCTGAGTCCTTTTCAGCACGTGTAATGTAATGATGTCACACTGCATAATTCCAATGGAAAATCCACCTTTAAGCAGACTGACTCACTCATTGACATTCCCGTCGCATTCGCCACATTGTGTGTTGCAAGGAATTAATCAGTTATTAAAAAGTCTGGTTAGTGTGCAGCGTTCCATGACCCGGAAAATTCTCCACGGGTGAAGCGTCCACAGCCGGACAATAGAGGCGAGCGTGAATAGATCGTCCTGATACGCCGGGTTCCTCTGCTGCACTTTCTCACAGTCTGTCATTAGAAGTCTCCCTCCTCCACTTTTAAAAAAAATATATCTTTCTCATTCTTAAACTAAGTTTTCCCCAAAATGAAAAATAAACTTTTTTACGTTTTTATTTTTGGGTCCCTTTAAGGGTCAATCTCATGAAACATGTCAAGTTTAGTTCTTATTTCAACCCAAAATCAAAATATATATGGGAAAGGTAAATTATATTTTTCCTTGCCTTGAAATTTTTACTATAATGCAAATAATCTTGAAAAAAGTTTTTTGATAGTAACATTGTTCTATTGCAATGATCATCACTATTGAGAAGTATTGTAATTGTAATAATGAAAAATGGGAAAATAAATAAATAAATAGTCATTAAATTAATGTAATGAAAAACCCCTGAAAAGGCCTAACATACATACTGTAACATCTCATTTTAATATTCTGATTTTGGGCTGAAATAAGACCTGGGCATGTTTTGATGTGATTTAACCTTTTATATATACATTTTGTCTGTTTTCTGGTTCAATAATTTGTCCCCGTCATCATTTGATCACACACTTTGTCTTTTCCTCTTTCTGGTTGTGTTTTTGATAGATAAGCAGCTTTGGTCTTTTAGAGAAAAAAACATTAAAGATGACCTATTATGCCGCTTTTCAAAGTCTTGATTATGTTTTTGGGCTCTACTAGAACAGGTTTTCATGCTTAAATGTTCAAAAACACATTCTTTTCCTCATATTCTCCATTGTTGCAGCTCGTCTCTTCCCAGTCTGTCAGTAACGCTCTGTTTAGTTCCTGTCTCGATGAAGCCCCTCCTTCTGAAAAGCACACTGTGCTCTGATTGGTCGGCTGGAGCAGTGTGTCGTGATTGGCCAAGCACTTCGAGTGTGTCTGGGAAATGTTCCGACCCTTTCCATAACCGCCAGTTTAACACACTACTGACTAACTCAACCAGGCCCCGCCCCTTTATCCTTAGTATTAAT
The DNA here is from genome assembly GCF_965113295.1 of Leuciscus leuciscus. NCBI lineage: Eukaryota > Metazoa > Chordata > Actinopteri > Cypriniformes > Leuciscidae > Leuciscus > Leuciscus leuciscus. The sequence continues at coordinate 3,245,954 of NC_138747.1, forward strand.
TATTTAAATGTGGAATATTGTGACGTGTTCGTTCCCGGAAGAAAACTCAAGACTAGGGAGTTCAGAAACACTGACACTGATATAGAGAAGAACTTCTGCTCGAGGGACTTTGTGCTTTGTAACTTTGCAGAAAAAGCTGAAAATGAATCAAAGCATAATAGGACCCCTTTAAAATAACCACCAGTGTGACTCTCTCATTACTGCCACTGTAAACCTGCCTCTGGATAATCCCACAATCCCTGTTTCCTGTCTGGCTTCTTCCTGTTTGTTTCCTTATTTTGCTGCCAGGAGAGAATATATATATATAGCCTGGGTCTTTAAAGTTTCCTGGTGCTGAAAACCTCCAGTCAGAATGAGTTTTCTTAATCGTGTTTGTGCGTTTCTCTTGCTGGAGTTTGATTCCTTAATCTTTCCTAATTGAGCTGAAATTCCAGAACTGCGTTGGACCGATGAAAGCTCCATCATGGTCACTCTGTGTCCCGGACTCAAAGGTGACAGCGATCCAGCTGTCTTTACCGCGCTGACAGATAGAGAGCCTTCATTCTGTGATGCTGGACACCAAAACAATATTTAGGCTTTAGGATTCTTATTTTGAGTGTCATTTCTCAGTTTAAACACAAAATGGCATTCACAACCCATGTTACCTCTTTAATGAGACGTTATAAAGTGAGGAAATAAGGAAAAAGTAATATGGGGTTTGGTTTTATGCATCAGGAATTGACTGAATTGTGAAAAGTTGACATTTCCTTTACGTGAAGATTTTTGTTTTTGTAATTAATGGCTAAATAGTGATGACTTTTGGTGAACATGTGTGGCCTGGATGCCATTTTTTTGTGGGGGAAATAATAATGTGCACTGATAAATCACTCACAATAAGACCATTATAATTTAGTTAACTTTAAGTATATGCATTTAATATGTTTAATATCAGTATATGCAGTTAATATGTTTTATATGCAGTTAATATGTTTAATATTAGTATATGCAGTTAATATGTTTAATATCAGTATATGCAGTTAATATGTTTAATATCAGTATATGCACTATGCAGTTAATATGTTTAATATCAGTATATGCAGTTAATGTTTAATATCAGTATATGCAGTTAATATGTTTAATATCAGTATATGCAGTTAATATGTTTAATATCAGTATATGCAGTTAATATGTTTAATATCAGTATATGCAGTTAATATGTTTAATATCAGTATATGCAGTTAATATGTTTAATATCAGTATATGCAGTTAATATGTTTAATATGCTGTTAATATGTTTTATATGCAGTTAATATGTTTAATATCAGTATATGAAGTTAATATATTTAATATGCAGTATATGCAGTTAATATGTTTAATATGCAGTTTAATATGCAGTATACGCAGTTAATATGTTTAATATGCAGTTAATATGTTTAATATGCAGTATATGCAGTTAATATGTTTAATATGCAGTATATGCAGTTAATATGTTTAATATCAGTATATGCAGTTAATATATTTAATATGCAGTATACGCAGTTAATATGTTTAATATGCAGTTAATATGTTTAATATGCAGTATATGCAGTTAATATGTTTAATATGCAGTATATGCAGTTAATATGTTTAATATCAGTATATGCAGTTAATATGTTTAATATGCTGTTAATATGTTTTATATGCAGTTAATATGTTTAATATCAGTATATGAAGTTAATATATTTAATATGCAGTATATGCAGTTAATATGTTTAATATGCAGTATACGCAGTTAATATGTTTAATATGCAGTTAATATGTTTAATATGCAGTTAATATGTTTAATATGCAGTATATGCAGTTAATATGTTTAATATGCAGTATATGCAGTTAATATGTTTAATATGCAGTATACGCAGTTAATATGTTTAATATGCAGTTAATATGTTTAATATGCAGTATATGCAGTTAATATGTTTAATATCAGTATATGCAGTTAATATGTTTAATATGCAGTTAATATGTTTAATATGCAGTATATGCAGTTAATATGTTTAATATGCAGTTAATATGTTTAATATGCAGTATATGCAGTTAATATGTTTAATATCAGTATATGCAGTTAATATGTTTAATATCAGTATATGCACTATGCAGTTAATATGTTTAATATCAGTATATGCAGTTAACATGTATAATATCTGATCACAGTTTATATTCTCCGTGAGAGATGACGTGTGATGTTTGAGTGTGTATCAGCAGACTGTGTGTCCTGGAGCTCTGACAGGTGGAGATGTGATCACAGCTCTTCTACACACTCATGCGATGACCTTGATCTGCACCTGCATTACTCACGAGTCGAGTCAAAGCCATTATATGTTTCCATACAAAGCTGCGAATTTCACGTTTGTGACATTTGCCAATTACATTTGCGAATAAAGCAAATGTTCATCCGGTCAGTCGAAGAGAACAAAATCGTCACTTCCTGATAAACTGGCGATAAATACCACTAAGAAAAATGAAAGTAAAATAACATCTTATTTATTTATTTACTCGTGTGATGTTGCTTAACTATATCATGATAAAAAATATGAGACAAAATGGATCCCCCCCCCCCCCCCCCCCCCCCCCCCCGATATCTTTATTTAGTGGAATTCTAACTGCATTCTATAGGCTTCATGTTCGTCACCAATCAACAATATGAAATATAGATGACATGAGTATGTCTGGGGCGAGGCGGCTGCGTTACATGCTATTTAATGCATAAAACACATGCATTACATGCATCATTTTAACATGTTATTTTTGCTGCGTTACATGCTTTAATAACTTTAACACGTTATTTTTTCCCATAACTAATTAATTAAATCGACAGCCCTAATATATATTCTATAGCAAAGTAGAGAGCGAGTCACTTTGCTCATTCCCTAGTCATGGTTAACTCGCGTGATTCACGTACACCGAGTAGCTCATGCAGAAATTAGGCAGTAATTTGGACATTCCTCGTATCCCTGCAGGCTCCAACACAACATTCCCAAGTCCGTCAGGCCCGAACAGGTAGCCCTCAGGTTAAAGATCAGCCCTGCGGGGTTTGGGGAACATATTTTGTCTCTTGTTAACACCAGGAGCTTTGTAAACCAGACGGGATTGAGAGCAAACGAAAACAAATCTTTTGTCTGGATGTCAACGTTTTTTTGGAGCTGCTTTGAAAAGACATCAACCCAGTCTGAGACCATTAGAGACCCAGAGAAAGAAGCACTGGGATGTGTGGCGTCTGGTTGAGCTTAGTCTTTTCAAAGCATCCTCGGAGCAAATCTGCTCAGCTGTTAAGTCTCTCACGAATGCGGTGGGCATCCAACTGAGACGGGGCTGTCGGGAAATTCACTGTAATTCGCTCTCTCGCACAAGTGTGTGTACGTACAGTGCGGATCTGACCACACATTTCACACAAACACACACACATCAATGCACAAAGCCAGATCCTCCGGGTTGACAGAGGGCCAGGAGGTCGTCTAATTAAGTTTGAAAAATGTCAAAGCATCATTAACAGAACTGACACAAATTCTGAGTGTCATAAGATTCCTTATAACCATAAAACAAGGAGCATTTCCATAGATGTGCTCAGAGGGCGTTTGGTCTTCTTAAAAAGTCATTTTCAGACTATTTTCAGCCTTTTAGACACATTTGAGCAGCTATAAGGGGTGTTTAGACCCCTGAAACATCACGTTGAAAACTTTTCAGAGGTCCAAACCCCCCTTATAGTTGCTCAAATGTGTCCAAAAGGCTGAAAATAATCTGAAAATGACTTTTTCTGTCTAATTCTGTCTGTCCTCAAAGTGTCTGTTCAGAGGTGTTCAGAGTTGAACGTGTCTCGTCAACACACACCTTGGGAAGAAGAATTGTGTAAAAACAAAACACAGCTGTTCCAAAGACTGATATGTGAGGAATTCGAATGGTTTTTGTCAAAATTATCTGGAAAGGTTTAGTGATTTTTGAGAGTTTATAAAATAATCGCTCAGAGATAGTGTTTGTATAATCCGTCATTCTTTGTATGGATAGACGACATACTCAAGTTTCTTTTGCTAAGGGCATGATGGTAAATATTTAAAGTAGGAGTTAAATATTGCACTGGAGTCTTTGTCCGCGAAACACAATTGAGACAAATGAGATGATTGCTGACATACAGTAAGAGTTTTGAGTTACAAAATGAATGCGGAGATCTGCTCAGAAAATGTGCTTTTGGGAGCATTTTGATGAGAAATGTTTGAGTTCATGTCGAGATCTCTGGTATCTAGGCAAATCTGAGTTTTTATTTGTTTATTTGATTTATTTGTATTTGTTTAATTACATTTTTTATTTAATAATGTATTCTTTTATTAATTGATTCTTATTAATTTATGTATTAATTAATATATTTTTCTATTTGTTTATTCTTGTATATTTTTAATTAATTGATTCGTATTAATTAATCAATTCATATTTTTAATTAAATTTTATTATTTTAGTTAAGTTTATTCATTTATTGTTCAATTTATTTATTATTTTTATTAATGTATTCTTATTTACTTTTTATTTATTTTGCTAGTTGTTTATTTATTATTTTATTTATTTATTATTTTTATTAATTTATGTATTAATGAATGTATTTTTCTATTTGTTTATTCTTGTATATTTTTAATTAATTGATTCGTATTAATTTATCAATTCATATATATATTTTTTAAATTATTTTAGTTGTTTATTAATTTATTGTTAAATTTATTTATTATTTTTATTAATGTAGGCTATTCTTATTTACTTTTTATTTATTTTGCTAGTTGTTTATTTATTCTTTTATTTATTTATTCTTTTTATTAATTTATTCTAAATAATTTATTTATTTATGTTTCTATATATTTTTCTATTCATTCATTTTATTTATTATGTTTCCTTTCTCTAGTAACATCTCATTTCACCCCACAGCCTTCTAAAGCAGAACTGCTGAAAAAAGCTTTTAATTAAAGTATCATAAAGTAGTTAATTGTTGGTTCTACATCCACGGCTGCCTGTCAGATGTTAGTCGTGCATGTGTGTGTGTGTGTGTGTGTGTGTGTGTGTGTGTGTGTGTGTGTGTGTGTGTGTGTGTGTGTGTGTGTGTGTGTGTGTGTGAGAGAGAGAGAGAGTCTGTGTACAGATGTGGTCACATCAAGACAGGAAATATCTTTTATACAAGTACACAGACACGAATACTTGGCCAAGGCTTTGTAAGTTTCCCAGATTCCATGTGCTTGTACCACAAATCAAATGACACTGTCAACTATAGCTTCATTTACACAGCCACATTCATTTATAGAGCAGCTGCAGATGTTTGAGCATAAACACAAATGATTAGCTGTAAAAGTCTCTGATATAGATTCACAGCAGGAGAGAACTGAGATGCTGTAGTTTATTCACTCTCTGCTTTAAATAAACGTGTGGTCGGCGCTGGAGGCCGTCTGCACAGATCTGTTATTAGCTGGTAAGTTATGCTTTGATATCTGCATGTCATGAATATGTTTTGTTGTTATCAGAAGGAGATGAATCAAAGTAATGCATGCACGGGGAACTCGGACTGCTTTATATGCAGTTATTTTGAATGCATTGGTGTTAGAGAGGGTCATCTTTGCTCTACAGGTGAAGAAAACAGCTGTATACCGTCCCATAACTCATTTTACAAATTCTTTGCATGGTTTTAAAATGTGCTTTTGGACTGTACGGTTCAGTTACATGAAGTGTTTATGTAATTTTGCCGTTCTTTGCCTAAAGAGATCCATCTTAAAATGAACATTAGATAAGTGAGACTCCCACTTCTTCATGCATGTGAGCAGATGTGGTAGATGGTTTTGTTTGGAGAGGTTATGACAGTGGCAGTTGTTATAGATTATGTGTGGCTGCATTATATCATACGTCTCGCACTGTGACCCTCTTTGTCTGCAGGCTTCTTTTAAGTGCACTTTGTAGACAGCAGGGGGCAGTGTGTGCTCTCTACAGTGTCAATGGTGATGGATGACGCACGTGATTTTTCTTCTTTCCTTTTTGTTTGTTCATCAGTTTGTCATTGTGAGAAATAAATCAGTCGGCTGGAGCAGTGCGTTGTGATTGGTCGAGCGTTTCGAGTGTGTTTGGGTAATGTCCCGCCCCTTACCATAACCGCCAGTTTAACACACTACTAACTAACTCAACCAGGCCCCGCCCCTTTATTCTGCATATTAATTATTTAAATGAGGAATATTGTGACGTGTTCGTTCCCGGAAGAAAACTCAAGACTACAATGGAGGCGTTTCAGGGAGTTCAGAAACACTGACACTGATATAGAGAAGAACTCCCACTGGAGGGACTTTTTATTGCTGAATCATTGTTAATTATCTATAAATGCATTAAACTATGGAAGACAGTCCTGCAATTCCAGATATTTTGAGCCTTTGGCTTCGCTGACGAGTGTATTTATGTGCTGGACGGCTGTATCTTTGTGGTGTTGGTGACCTCATGATGCTATCCGGACGGGTTTCTCTGGCTCCGTCTGACCCGTTAGGATCCACCAGCTGTGCCAAGCTACGTTACGGACCCCCGTCTGCACAGAAACACCAGGAGCGGAAGTCACACAATGCACATCTGGAATGCAAACACACAAATCTCTCAGAGAATCACACAGTTTGACACGTAAAAGGCTCTGAACGATTGCTGGTGGTCTGATGGAATGTCAACAGTACATGTGGTTTTCCTGTTGCATAGTTTTTATTTTGATGTTCATTCTTCACAAACAGTGTATATAAGCATGTTTGAAAGCACGAGTGTTGAAGAAATGCTGTACTTTTGGCATAGATTTAGTGGTTCTGACAGGTGGTTTGTGTGCGTTAGATCTGAACATATGGCAAAGGCACAGACCAGAGGTTGAACAGATTTTCTCAAGCACTGGATGTTATGGGCTGTAGAACATATATCATGTTTTATGTGTGTGTTATGTGTGCATATTTGCACGTCTGTGTGTGTTCGGGATAATAGATTTATAACTTACAGAACATTCCGTATGAATTCTTTTCCTGCAGAGGTTGCAAATGTTTAAAAATATAGTTAAAATGAAAATTGTCATCGTTTACTCTTTCAGCTTGGCTTCCATAAGTCTGTTTTTTTGCTTAGAAACACACTTCACAACAAGTCTGTAGCTATGAAACATGAACATAAAGATTATTGATGTGTTTTTCGAGTAAGAATTTGATGAAAATCAATTTCAACATCAGCTGGCTCTGTTTATGGTTTGTGTTTGTGATGTCAGAGTTCTTTCGTGTCTGAACCCGCCAACATCACTGAACCCACAACATCAAATTCCCTGCCAGTTTTCTGTCAAGACAATTCACATTGTGCAAAACCGAGAACAATATTTGAACATCACATTGTCTCAGCACAAACTGCATCTGAATGTTGTGCTCTAGAAGATTGGAAGGATGAAATTTAATTTCTAAGATAAAATCATGGCTTTCACAGTTGAAAATGAATGGGGAAAAGGAAAGGAAAAAAACTGATTAAAAAAGATTACAAATACAACTTATTATACACTTAAATGCAATGCAATGAAAATGCACAATGAGAGAAAAGTTACAGTTAAAATGCAATTTAATTAAATGTAATTCATTTTAATTTTAAATAAATAATGTAACTAAAGATGTAATGCAAGTCAATATTTTTTGTAATGATTTAGTTTTTCGTGAGCATTTTCACCCTCTCTGAGCCTCAGAATTAGGCAGGCAAGTATATTTAATATGTAAATGATGTCTGTTGTGATTGGCTAACCTCTTTGCAACAGCCGGCTTCCGGAAGTAAACACTCCATTCATTTTCTGATGCTGATTCTATTCTGTGTGTGGATGGAGCTTAACCAGCATCAGTTTGGTAAATATTACAACCTCCTTGTGTAAGAAATAAGGGGGGAACAGAATCCGACGGCATAAATCCAGCTGTCGGAATCCGTTCCCCCACCCCCATGATGAAAGATGTTGATGTAGTGGCTTAAAAGATGCTGATTCTATTCTGTATGTGGAAGAAGCATAACCAGCATCCGCTGAAAGATTTATTTTTTGGCCTTTTATACAAAAAGGACAACATGTGGACAGGAAGCGAAGTGCAAGAGATAGAGGTGACGGGATCAGGAAAAGTAGACAAGACGGGGCTCGAACTTGAGTTACCCGAAGCCCAGCAGCACTATATGTCAGTGCACTGCCCACTAGGCTATCTGTGCCAGCTACCTATGTTAGTACACTGCCCACTAGGCTATCTGTGCCAGCTGCAAATGGTCAGCTTTGTAAATATTAGAAGCTCATTGTGTAAGCAACATGGGGGGGAACAGAATCCGACGGCAAACAATTCAGCTGTCGGAATCCGTTCCCCCACCCCCATGATGAGAGATGTTGATGTAGTGACTTAAAAGATGCTGATTCTATCCTGTATGTGGAAGAAACTTAACCAGCATCCGTTGAAAGATACATTTTTTGGCCTTTTATACAAAAAGGACAACATGTAGACAGGAAGCAAAGTGCACGAGATGGAGGGGGACGGGATCAGGAAAAGCGTACGAGATGGGACTCAAACTTGCGTTAACCTAAGCCCAGCAGCACTATATGTCAGTGCACTGCCCACTAGGATATATGTGCCATCTACCAATTATCAGATTTGTAAATAGTAGAAGCTCAATGTGTAAGGAACATGGGGGGGAACAGAATCCGACGGCAAACAATTCAGCTGTTGGAATCCGTTCCCCCACCCCCATGATGAGAGATGTTGATGTAGTGGCTTAAAGACAGACCGACTGTGAGCTACGAGGTTGTTAATCGATGGTATTTGCTTCTGTTGAATCCGTCAGTCCGCATTATTTCAACTTAGTTTTGAAATGATTGTGTTTAATGATGAAATTCCTGGTGAAAAACTACATTACCCATGATGCTGTGCAGAAAAATACACCAATCAGAGAGTCGAAACGAGCAATAAGTGCCAAAATAGCTCGATAGCTCCGCCCACTCCCATTGAGCACTGCGAATACCGTAATCGAGTCGATTTCTCTACGCTCTATACTATGCATAGTTAGCAATAAAATTGAAATATATTGTTTATATATAAGTACCAGTCAAAAGTTTGGAAACGTTACTATTTTTAATGTTTTTGAAAGAAGTCTCTTATGCTCATCAAGCCTGCAGTTAAAAAAAAACTAAACAAAAAAAAACAGTAATATTATGAAATATTATTACAATTTAAAATAATGGTTCTCTTTTTTTAATATAATTTAAAATGTAATTTATTTTTGTGATGCAAAGCTGAATTTTCATCAGCAAGTACTCCAGTCTTTGGTGTCTTATGATCCTTCAGAAATCATTCTAATATGATGATTTATGATCAATGTTGGAAACAGTTGTGCTGCTTAATATTTTTTTTATAACCTGAGATACTTTTTTCAGGATTATTTGATGAATAAAAAGTTAAAAAGAACTGTATTTATTTAGAATAGAAATCTTTTGTAACAATATACACTACCGTTCAAAAGTTTGGGAACAATAACTATTTTTTTTTAAAGAAATTAGTACTTTAATTTAACAGGGATGTGTTAAATTGATAAAAGGTGATGGTAACGATTTATATTGTTAGAAATGTTTTTATTTTGAATAAATGCTGTTTTAATGAATAAATGCTGTTAACGTTTTACTCAATGAATCCTGAAAAAAGTATTCCAAAAAAATATATTAAACAGCCTAAACTGTTTCCATCATTGATAATAACTGAGTATCAAATCATCATATTAGAATGATTTCTGAAGGATCATAAGACACCAAAGACTGGAGTACTTGCTGATGAAAATTCAGCTTTGCATCACAAAAATAAATTACATTTTAAAATATATTAAAAAAGAGAACCATTTTTTTAAATTGTAATAATATTTCATAATATTACTGTTTTTTTGTTTTTTGTTTGTTTTTTTAACTGCAGGCTTGATGAGCATAAGAGACTTCTTTCAAAAACATTAAAAATAGTAATGTTTCCAAACTTTTGACTGGTACTGTATATATATATATTTATTTATAAATAAATATTTGTATATTTGTAAATGGGTAGTTTTATATTTCTCCATTTTTAATTCGATTCCATTTAGTTCTTTCCCTCATTAAAGCTGTTAAGTTCACAGTCTTGTAGCTTTGTCTTTTGGTCTGATTTTCAAAAACTTTTTTGCTTCAAATCAAAGTTTGTGATGTTGTGATGTTCCTCGTAGCTGATTGGTTTGGCTCATGGCTTATAATGCTTTAATGGAAACTTTTTTAAAAATCCCTAAGGGAAAAATTAATGGACAAAATGGGGACACTGCTGAGAAAGGGGACACTCTCTAACTCTGTTAGTAGCAATAGTTTTAACCATGGAGGAGGTGCTGATTATATCAAAGTTGGCGGTCATATGATTATGAAGTGAATATACTGAGATGAATACTGTGATGGTTTCTAAATTAGCTGTTTTGTGCTTTAGTTTGAGTAAGTTTTCAGTTTTTTGGGATCAATTAGTTCATTTTCAGTGTATGTTACACAGTGCTCCTAATACTTGCCAGACTTCATTATGTGGACATGACCCCTGACCCCTGACCTCACTGACCTCGCACACCGCCGGTAACACCCTTCAAACCCGTGTCTCCCTGCAGGTCTGTGGCAGGTCGACCTCGGGTCATGAAAGGGGTCATGACCTCTCAGTGAAGGAATGTTGTTCGTCTCCATTTCCTTGTTGATGTTCCAGTCTGGATGTAGATGAATATATGTGAAGGTTGACGTTATGAACTACTGATCTGTCACTCATTTTATTCTCATGGTTGTATATAATGGAAAGTATCGGACATAATTTATGTTTTGCAGGATTGACAGCTGAAGCTTTAACACTTTACAATGTTGGTTGTAGGCATTAGCCATTAGTTAATGCAATAGTTATGAACGATTAACAAATCTTCTACTGTATTTATTGGTTAATGTTCATTTCTAAATTTTACATTAAAATTATCAATTAAGTTAATTTTAATTTACAAAAATGTGTTTAATTATATTAATAAAATAATAAAAAAATACTAACTTTTTCAAAATATGTTTCTGTTTAAATATTTTACATATATTTTTATGCATTTTTGCAGACACATTTATCCAAAGTGATTTAAACAAAACGGGAAGAAAAGTAATTCATCAAAAAGCCAACAATATTCCTAATATACCATGCCAGGTTTATACAGAAAGCTAGAAAAGATGAAAAATGCAATAATGTGTTTTATTCTCATTACTAATCATTAAGTTTAGTAATTAGCATATTGAACTAACACATTTTTTTTTTCAGTAGTTTATTTCTAATAGTGAGTGATGCAAAATATATATTTTTTTTTTTCATTGTTAACTGATGCATAAAGCATTTCATGACTGTTGGGCGGAAACCTTGTATCTCCATTTTTGGTCATTTTTTCTTTTCTTTCATAAATCATTACTATTGGTCACCCTTTACGTCTGTCTGTGGATTTTGCAAATATCTAACAAATGAAAAGTATTTTTAAAAGAGCATGTGACTAAACCGAGTAACTCCATTGGATCCTCAAACTGTCACATGTATGTCCGGAATTCACCAAAATTCAGCTTGATTTCAGTAAAATATTGTCAAATGTCTGACCACATGTAAGCCACAGCATCAATCAAGACCACAAGGTGTTTAATTATTATATATTTTTTTTAAATATGGTTTTCCCATTTCCTGAAAAGTAGAGTTTTTGGAGGTACGAGGTTTCATATAAGAGGTGTGGTTTGGGCCATAGCCTAGTCTTTATTTCCATAATGCATTAACTTCCATTGTGAATTGTACTGGTAAAGTATTGTATTTCTACCTTTGCACATCAAACTATAACATATTGAGCAGATTTTACTTTTGTGTTGTGCACATGTGTAATGGTGTGATCACGTCCGGCAGGAATTCCATTCACTCATTCATTATGTTTAATTCCCTCCTCCTGCACACATCGCTCGGCTCTTCAGGGGCCAATTTGTTGTGGCGAGGGTTTTATTGAAATAATGTTTTGGGAAACCGACAAACCGATTTTCTCATAAATATCTCCATGTGTTTGAGTGTGAGAGCTGGATGTGTGATGGGAGGTTGTTAAACATATGTGCTGAATCCTGAATGAATGAATGGTAAAACCTCTCGCTGTGAGGCTGGTTGGCCTGTTGAAGGACAATATTCTTCAGCAATTTCATTTTGTTCCCCTTTTTTGATGAACTTCCGTGGTTTGAGGTCAGTGAGTGTGCCAATTAAATGCCGAAACATCCCTCACCATCCCATTGAGATGATTTTTGTCCACTGGAAAAAAGAAGCGGTTTTGTTGAACATGGAGAGAAAGCACTTTCTGCTCTTACTACTTTTTTTGGACCACATTTTGAAGGAGAATCTTTGTCTTTAATACTTGTATAGTGCTTGTATTTTCTCATACCCAAAGTGCATCAAACCATCTGACATTACACAAGCATCAATATGCTCATAAAGTTAAAAGATATGGAAACTGAAAAACGGCCAAAGTGACAACTTTCTCATGAGCACTTTCCAATGAAAACTCAACCAATGGTCCAGTTTTCAGGAGCTTCAACTAAAACAATAAAAAAAAAACATTATTGTCAAATTCAGTTACGGTGAAGAACGGCTAAATGTGTCTTTAATTACACACATGATTTACATGATTTGGGGCAAAATCTCTTTTTATTCCGACTATGTTAGGTTGTTTTTGAGGTGGAAAACTGTGCATGGAAACAAGATATTATGTTTTAGTTTGGCAATGAATTTCCACCAATAAGCGCTTGTTGAGACCTCGGATGACCTATGCAGTGAGTTTGAGTCTCTTATGCATCCGGCCCCTAAAAGGTTGGTACTATTAGTACAAATAATTATAGACTTGAGTGTTTTCTGAAGACAACATGCAACATTTTTTTTTTTTTTTTTTTTGCAATATGATGCTTGATTTAGCAAACAATCCTGTCAATTGCATAGAGGTGAAGTTTCATAACTGGTCTGTATGAATGCATTCATATGTCTCCAAATCGTAAACATCTGGAAACACATGGAGACGACTGTCCAAATCTGTAATGGATCTGCATCTGTATTTCAGACTGTAATGTGTGTTTGTTCTCTCCCACTGTCAGACGTGAACGAGTGTGAAGAGACCAATGGAGGGTGTGAAGCTCTGTGCTGTAACACTATCGGCAGCTTCTACTGTAAGTGTCCCGCCGGTCACGAGCTCAAGGAGAACGGCAAGACCTGCCAGGGTGAGTCCCCGTCTGTTCTCTCTCGGTTTCTCTGAGCGATTCATGCTGTTCCAGCAAAGCTGCTTTATCTAAAGCTGTTCTTGTCATTCCAGCTTTAGAGTCAAACTCTATTTCCAGCTTGGAAATTCAGAATATCTAGATAGAAAATCTAGAATTCAGATTTTACCAAAATGCAGGACAGTCACTGTTATTATAAAAGATGCATACTAATAAGCCTATTTATTAAACGTTTGAAGAGACAGATGTGCAAAGTACAGAGACCCTCTTTGTTGATCATTGCAAAACTTGGTTTATTGGACATTATGTCCACTGTCAGATTTTCAAAAAAAAAAAAAAATGTTGTTCATGTTCATTTAACTGTGTGCATTTAATCAGATCCGAAACCTTACGTCTGAAACTTTAAAGTGATGGTTCGGAGTAAAATCAACCTAGGGTCCTTTGCACCATGACCTCGAGTCAAACTCCCCCCAGAATCTTTTTTTCCCTTGGTCGAACATTATTAAAGTTAGAGCTTATTTAGAGATATCAGCCGAATGGTTTAGTGCAGGCGCTAATGGATCCAAGGTTGTATCTGGTAAATTACTCCACTAATAATGCCCAGAATGGTACCAAACTTCTACAGTAGTACAAATAGGTTCTGTACTCATAAAACGAGGAACGATAAAACATAAGACATTGGAAAGTTTATAAGTACATGAGGAGTTTATTTAAATAACACTTGCCTGATGGCTAATGCTACCGCTAACCCGGACGTCGAGGTCACTTCAGTGATTTGGGAAAAGCCCGTCCTTAAAGTTCCTTTAAGGACGATTCCGCAAAATGACACCAGTGGCTGATTGCATTTGCTTAAACTACACCAATTCCCTAGCCTGGAAAACCAGACCTAAATCTAAAAGATTAATGGTCTGGCGTCGACTAATGAAAATCGGCCAGCTCGAGGGGCATTAAAAATCTCAATGCACGCAATTGGATAACACTACGACCAATCACAACAAGCCCCATACGCTTAGCTACCAGCGGAGCTAACTGGTAAAACAGCAAAACAGCAAAAACGCCCTTCTCGCAAAGGAACGATTCGAGCGATTTCTCTTTTAGAGAAAAAGTCTAAATCTTTCATTGTAGCGGCCAAAGCCGTTTCAAACAAATGGTGTTCATCCATAGCCATCTTGCAATGTTTACTAATGACTTCGACCAATCGCCGTCGCAGCGCTGTCGTCATCTCGCCTCTGGCCCGCCTATATCAGATAACCCGATGTGATTGGTGCAGCTCAGATAGAGGGGCATATTTAATGAGCATCGTTACTCAACACCAGAGTAACTCGCTGAGCAAATTCAACTTGTGCTCTCGCGAGAACTCTGGATTACCAGGGTACCAATTCCCATGAACACAGCAGTTTAACATGTAGCAGAAGAGATGAACTAAAAAAAAAATAGCTGACAGTTGTCATTATGACTTTAACTTATGCCATTTTGACTGGATGGATGGATGGATAGATAGATAAAACAGAATATGTCATTATTTATTCTGCATTATTTATTCTGTTATTTTATGCCACAGTCTAATCACTGGTTAAATCACGTGGCTCTGAAAGTCACCAAATACACTGGGATTTGGTCAAAATTTAACCCTTGTATGTGTGTGTGTGTGTGTGTGTGTGTGTGTGTGTGTGTGTGTGTGTGTGTTTAACTGTAATGTGTTTGGCCTCAGGAGACAGATTCTCTTTCTGGTTCTTCATATCCACCTGAAACATGCCATTTAGAGATTTATTCATCTTTCTGATGTTTCAGATATAAATTGTATTCATCCTACAGATGGTTTAGATCTTATAACTCTTTCATATTAAACCAATTCCTGCTTCACATATTTGATATGTATTTGAATGCCAGAATTCGATTTGATATGAACACTACACGCTTCACGCTTCACGCACAGGTTTATATGACAACACATTGTTTATGTGTTCAGATGATACCGTAATTTGCTCATTTGAATTATGTAAAGAAACAGGATGA
Source organism: Leuciscus leuciscus (assembly GCF_965113295.1). Classification (NCBI taxonomy): domain Eukaryota; kingdom Metazoa; phylum Chordata; class Actinopteri; order Cypriniformes; family Leuciscidae; genus Leuciscus; species Leuciscus leuciscus. The sequence continues at coordinate 3,261,243 of NC_138747.1, forward strand.
TCAGGAAAATATTGGGCCACAGAATACACAGATTGACCAATCAGAATCAAGCCGGACATCATAATCCTTAAATATAACCTCATGGTAGACAAAATGAGAACAGTAAATGCCACTCCAAAAAACTTAGTGAAACAAGGATGTGAAATACATGAGCAAGAGATGCAGACAGTGTAAAGGAGGAGAGAGAGAGAGAGAGAGAGAGTGAGAGAGAGGTATTTCACAGGGAAGGAGGGAATAAATCCTTGTGTTTCAGTCCTTCCCTCTCAGACGGCTTGAACGTTCATGAGACATCTCCTGCTTTTCCAGTCTGATATTTATGATTAAATATCTTGTAAATCATGACAGGCTGGATCATGCTTTGTCTCATTTGTATTCATTTTCATCCGGTTGATGTGGCCTATTATTCTGGCCATTGGCATAATTTGAGACACTGCCATAGGCCACACTGTTCCCATGGATACAACCGATTCATTATGGGATACCAAATACCAGGTGAGAACATTTATTGGTCCATTTAAAGTTGCAGAGGGATCTTCATCGTAAGAAATATAATGGAAAAGGTTTTCCTAAACGTCTAGAAATATGTATATATTTTTTAATTTCTTAGATAATATTTTTTTTTAGATTAGTTTGAGTAATTTTAGTTCTTCAACTTCAACTTATTTTACTTAAAATAGTTGCCAAGAAATATTTTTTTTATTCAGATTTTTTTGTTTTTGTTTTAATTATAGTTAACATTAACAAAACAAGTTTTTGTATGCAGATTTTTAAGTAAATTTAATAAAATCTTCTTAACTTAGTTAAGTACAATTAACAAAGAAAATAAGTAACTTGGCCAGTTAAAGGTTTTTGAGTAATTTCTACTTAGTTAAAGTTTACTTTGCAATGCTCGGTTTAATATTACAATATAACACTGAATTGAGCCATGCTTTTAAATATAAGTAACGTAGTACATGCCTGAACACAATACTTAATACACAATAACGGCAACATTCATTGGATCATTTGAGAGTATGAATGTGTCATTTTGAGTTGAAAACGAACTCCAGATGTCACAAAACAGAAGTTACTAAACCTAACAACAAAAGCAATGACAACAGTGTAAAAACAGCTGGAAAACAGTGAAAATGCAGCCTTATTAATGATTCATGCCCCAGTGCATGATGGGAATACCAGTATCAGAAAGTTGAGTACTTAATTTTATAATGTTGATATTAACGCTTTAATTTCTACAAGCTTGAATTGAGTACTAAAATAATATTTTCTTTGTTTTTTAAATTATTGCCTGAACTAACTTATTCAGGTATTTTATTCTGTAAAATTGACTTTCGACACAGAATCTTTTTTTATAAGCGCTAATTATGTACATGTTTAAAATGTCACATTCTTCCACAGTCGTCATTACACTAGAATATGTTGTTTACAGTGTGAGTTCATCTGTCACCAGTGTTTTAGAGACAGAACACAGTCGGGAACTTCGTCCTCTGACTCAGCGAGCCTCGAGGTACATCTATAAACACTGTTAAAGTCTTCCAACATATTCAATACAAGCCAAACCAAATGCTTTCACCAATGTGGGGAAACATTTCTTGGTCATTTAATTAAACCCCAAACCAAACAGCAGCGTAGATGGAAAGTGAGTGCTAGTCTGCCAGCTTTTCTGGCTGGAGACTCTTTTCTGGCACACGCATGAATCAGTGGCTCACAATCAGCACGCATACTTCCAGTATTACTTCTGCGTGTGGGTTACCCTGATCCCGGTGACAGATGAACCAGAACTAACCTCTCGAGAGCCAAGCCAGATATTGGAGCTAAGTGGGCTGAAGTAATCAGACAAATTGGTGAATATTGTGTTTTGGCTACGGCAAAGGCTATTGGCAACATCAGATGTGCTTTCCAGGCTGTTATTATAACCAGAATCTGGGGTGATTTGCTGAAAGATGCCACATCAGTGGGAAATTAAATATCAAAAAAAGAGACTGTTCGAGAAGTTCAATCAGTTCGAGGTTCGTTTGAAGTTCTTACCATTGGAAAGAAAATCGCAATTTAATTGTTTGAAAGAAGCAGGGAGAGCGAATGGAGACTTCTGCATGTCTCTCCTAGAGTTTCAGAAGAGATCGCAACTTTGTCTTTCCTGTAGCTCGTTGGCGCTTGCAACGCCAAGGTCATGGGTTCGATTCCCGGGGAAAGCAAAAACTGATAAGAATGTAAATGTGTGCCTTGAAAATGCAATGTAAGTCGCTTTGGATAAAAGCATCTGCCAAATGCATAAATGTCTCAAACTAGAGCTGCACG
>NC_138747.1:3956037-4048537 GCF_965113295.1 Leuciscus leuciscus
TAAAAAGAGTTAAAAGCTCAGATCATTTGGTCTCAGGAGAATTTGAAGAGAAATGTTAGAGAAACTCCAAACGAGATGCATGTGAGGTTACTGGGGTCTTCTTTCATTAGGAAAAACATCTGAGAAATTCATTCATTGCTGTGTTGGAGAAGCAAATAAGACATCGGAAACACTTTACAATTTCATGCATTAACATTGGTTCAGTCATGACAACTCTCGGGATAGTTTGCAAAACATGTTATTAATGTAAATAGAATGTACGTAGGTTTAGTCTTGGCAGACCTGATTTGCTGCAGAACAAGTACGACTTTCTTCTGATAAATGCTCAGAACATAAATGAATGGAAATCGCCGGGTAGCAGATCTCGGCAGGTGGTGCTGGGGAGGTGGAGGGACAGAATACGATTTTTCATAGTGTGCCGAGAGTACATTTTTGGATGCGTCATGGTTATAAATGGGAAATGGTAATGGATATGTGAAATTGATTGGCTGAGAATGTTACACTGAACGAACGAATCAGGGGTGCGTTCCGTCGTTACCAACACATAACGAGAAATGAAAACCAGCTCGTTTATTTGTTTTTTTTTAGTTTAGTTTAAAAAACGAAAAATTTGATTTTGGCTCGATTTTTCATTTCAAACTAAATATCGAACCCATAAACCGATTTGTAAACCACAAACGAAAAATGAAAAATCAAGCTCGTTTTTTAAACTAAACTGAAAAACAAATAAACGAGCTGGTTTTCATTTCTCGTTATTCCATTCCAAACAGGAAATGATCAAAAAGTACACGGACCACCATGGCTGAACTCTTCATTTAAATACTTTAGCTAACATGAACTAACAATGAACAATATTTCTACCGCAGTTATTTATCTGAGCTAATGTTAATCTTCATTTTAAGATCACATCTGTCAACATTAGTTAATGCACTGTGAACTAACACGCACATTTAAGGTTTAACAAAGGTTAATAAACACTGTAAAAACATATTGCTCATTGTTAGTTCATGCATTAACTAATGTAAACAAATGAGACCCTTTTGAAAAGTGTTAAAAAGACATTAAATAGAAACAGTAATTCTATTAAGGGTGTGTTTATTGAAGCTTTTTCGGTTACACTTTATTTTAAGGTGTCTTTGTGACAGTGTAATTATACATTTAAGTACTGACTAATAATAATGAACAAGATGTACTAACTCCAGTTAGGGTAGGAATAAGATTTGGTTTAGGGTTAATTGCATGTAATTATGCATAATTTATAGTTATTACTACAGCAACTACATGTAAGGTGTAACAAGGAAATAAAGTATAATTAAGTTTTCCCACTTTTTCTTACATTGAACCTGTATTATAGTAACTTAAACAGATGGGACTGCAACTCACTCTCTTCTGGCTTTATTCCTCTTTCTCACAGGCCTCAGAACAGCTGGATTTGTCCCGAGTCAAGCTGTAAAAGACGTGAGTGACTATATTGAAACCCTATCATCATTCAATATTATATCAAGAGACATCGATAAAGTTTTATTGAAATATATTTGCTTATGTTTGTCATTCAGGCCTTGCTGGAAAAGCAGTTGTTGAATCCTCTGAGTCGTTTCCTGGGCGGAAGGAAGCAGTACCGCAAGCGAGGCAGTAACACCGAGTGTTTCTGGAAATACTGTGTCTGAATCAGCCAGTGGAAAAACACTTCTCATCCGCTTTACCTGTCGTTTTCAACACTCGTGCACAAAATTTGAGGGCCTGATGCACTAAACTTGCAAAAAAATAGATTTATGTTTGTAGGAAAAATAGCTGAAAATGTATTTGTACATACCTGTCCTTTAGCTTTGATGTAAATAAAGTAAATATGTTTAAGAAAAAAAAAAAATGTTGGATGTTGTCGTGTAAACGTGAAATACTCGAGACCATTAAAAGCGACAAAATACAAAAGCAGATAAAAACGGAGAAATATGAGGATCATATACAAGTCATTGTGTTTTTTTTTATTCATATTTATCATGTGGTGTCAAAATATTTCCCTGAATTTGAGACAAAATAGCTTTTTACATAGTTCATTGTATTTTGCACCTTTTCTTTTTCCGTAAAATACATTGTACTGATATTTACATTGGTTTTCTTTCAAAACCGTACAAAATTCATCTTTAATCACAAAACTGTACAAATCCGAAGTTTCCTATTGGGTCCGGACTGACGGGTCAATAATCGGCCTCTGGCAGCTCTCAAACCTACAAACCATCAAGGAACTACGCCTGTGACATCAGCAACAGCACAGAAACACACTCACAATAACACACTTCAGCTCTGACACTGACACAACAGAGCAATAAATAAAATAAAAAAACAAGATGACAAGAAAGAGGTTTGGTGAGAACCGTACGGTACACTGTGATGAGTTGGTCTTTCTGGATGCTTTATGATGGATTTGATACGTTTTATATGTACCAGTGAATCTCATGAAACATATTCAGGTCACAACTCACCAGAAAAAAACACAAAAACTACATAAAAACAAATAATTAAGACCATTTTTAGAACCATAAGATTACATGCTATTTTTGCATTACAACCAGTAAGCATTTTTTTTTCCGAAAACAGACGTCATGAAAATAAATGTCACTATGCCAATAATCATAATGGTCCTACAATGGTCATAATTTTTGAAGGAGAGAAAATAAAAAAAATAAAATTACATATAATATATATATAATATTAAATTTAATATGAGAAATGTGACCCAGTTATGTTTTTGACACACCAATCTACATATTCAACCATCAAACCAATCTTCAGATTACAGTCATTACACCCTAACTTAAGAGTTTTATACCATAGTAAGAGACATTGCTTGACATCTTTCAGACACCTGTATGGTGGACAAATAATATTTGAAATTGAGAAAGAGACAATGAATTAACACACTGTGCTGTAACACTGACAGAAAAACGCGTTTAAGGCCTCATTCAAATCATTCATTTGGACTGGATGAACTCAATCAGGACAGAATATCATCCCTCTCATTACTCGTTTGCTTAATTGTGGCGATTCAGCTCGATGCGGGAGAACTAAACAGAAGACTAGTTTGAGATGAAGCGGTCAAAGTAAGCAGCAGTAAAGTAAAGCTTTGGACAGTAAAACCAGGTCCAAATATCATTCATAGACGCTTTTATATTTGGCGGTGAGTGCTAATGTTCTTCAGCAGCCGAACAGGATGCTGGACTTTGTGGGACATTTATCTCTGCGCAAGTGGTTAGAAGCTCATTACAGGTACTTCTGGGAGATCATAAACCCTCCTGAGCCTGCGAAATTCAGTAGAGGACACATTAACAAAAACATTTTGAAAAACATGTTCGGGCAACAGCCTTAAAAAAACTAACAAAACTACACGTGTGAATGTGACGTCACTACCAAATGATAGTCTGATATTCACAGTTGTTTGGGTCCATGGACTGTCTGTAAAGGAGAAATGCATGGTCATGTGATGGCCGGCGTACACATGTGGAACTGTCCATCTCCTGCGAGCGAACAAACTCAAGAGACATCACCTCGCGTCGCGCCCTTCAGACGGGATCATGAGAGACCGGCACACGGACGGCTCTCCCTTCCTAAGATTCCCGGAGTCCCAGCAGGGCCTGCAGTTGCAGTGATTGTCCATTAAGCTGAGAGCTTTCAGGTGTCTGTGGCGGGTCTGGTGTCCTGTGACGGACAGGAGCTGTCAGGAGGGTCAGTCTGAAGATTCAGTTTCTCACCCGATTCCATGGTGTTACAACTCACACAGCCCTGGAAAAACATTTTAAAATAAATCTATGAGATCATGATGATGCAAAATAAATATATGCTTCAGTGCTAGATAAAAACCACGAGTCAGGCTGAAGCTGATGGTTGATATAATATTGATATGTATATGAGATGCATCAAATTGAGAAATAACAATAAATACAAAATATTTCTTGAGCAAGCAAATCAGTATATGTGACCCTGGACCACAAAACCAGTCACAAGTCGCACGGGTATATTTTTGGCAATAGCCAACAATACATTGTATGGGTCAAAATGATGGATTTTTCTTTTATGCAAAATCGCGAACATAAATGGACAACCTTTAAGGCGATTTTCTCAATGTTTCGATTTTTTTGCACCCTCAGATTCCAGATTTTTAAATAGATGTCCTTTCCTAACAAACCATAAATCAATGGAAAGCTTATTTATTCAGCTTTCAGATGACGTATAAATCTAAATTTCTTTTAAAAATTTACGCTTGTGACTGGTTTTGTGGTCCAGGGTCACATTAATGATTTCTGAAGGATCATGTGACACTGAAGACTAGAATAATGATGCTGAAAATTCATCTTTGCATCACAGAAATAAACAACATTTTAAAATAGATTCAAATAGAAAACAGTTGTTTTAAATGGTTTACATTTTTGATATAACAGGAAAACATCTGACACAAGGAGAAACTCCCTCTTCTGTTATCTCAAATGAATTAATGTGGCCAATATATAGTAGCCTGGTCCTTCATTTGTACAGAGAGTCTGGCCACTCTCCATTGACAAGCGTTATACCATGGTCTGGGTGAATACTCGATTCTGATTGGCTGCAGGGTGGCCATTAAAAAGTGATAGAGGACACCTAGTAAAGGAGTTCTGGTGAAACTGACTGTTTACCGTTCGAAATTAATAAATAAATGCGCTGGCTACATCAGCTGTGAGTAACCATAGCAACCGGCAGTCAAAGTATCTATACGGACTATAAATCGAGCGGACTATAAATATCTCCGGTTGCTAAATAAACCGTCAGGCGTAACCAGGGAAACCAAGTTATTGTTTGTAAAAACTTTAGATTTCGATTGTAAAACTAATTAAAATATAATCTAATGTTTTAAAAATGTGTTATTTGGCAAGTGACCATGGTATAAGCGGGTTAATGCCCGACGAGGTGTCCATTGTCAGGTATATATGGACTTCGGCGGAGGAAACCGTTCACGCCTCGCCGTCGTCCATTAATACCTGACAATGGACACCTCGAAGGGCATTAACCCTTACTTAACTTCCTTGAAGGCGGGTACTCTGTTGAAGTTTAAAACTATTGTATCTGCCATAACCAATCGCTAACGTTTGGCCGTGACGTAACCCTACAACTCAAACTAGCGCACAACCTCAACGTCACCATTCTCAGGGCACTCCCTCTGTTCGCTGATTGGACCGCTAAAGAACTGGCCGCAAGAATATACCGCAAACCCAGACGGAGTACTGAAGGAAAATGAAAATTGAGCGGAAGTACGTAGGAGGGCGGAGCCAGGCTAAATATATAGATCTATAATTGGTACATATGTTCGATCCCGACGTAAATGAGAAGTTCTCGACCTGTGTGTTGATCTCCTGTGGGACGGTGTGCTGACGGATCCAGGGATGAACCTCTGCGAGCTCCTTCTTCTGGTCCGGGTTGAACCAGGGTTGCATGGGCTGCATCAGAAGCAGCTTCTCTCTGTCTTCTTGCAGAACCTGGTCCTGATCCCTGCATGGACATCCACACACACACACAAAGCCAAACTCACTCAGGCTGCCTCAGCACGTTGCTAGCTGACACTGAACAGCACAGCGCTTTGATTTCAACATCTAAATCCTGCTTTTGTATTCGCCCTCTCCTCCTTCCATAATCAGGAGCTTTTTAAAAGGATCCACTTCATCAAGCTGCTAAACACGGGTCTCATTGTGTACCGTCACCTGGAGTCACCTACCTCAGGGCTGACGGCGCAATGAGACATTTAGCTTGATCAGAACTACCTCAGCGAGAGAGCCTGGCAGCGCTATCTCTTTCCCCTGTGGAAAGAGATGCTGAGAATATCACGTTTCCCACAGGTTTCTCAGAGGAATCAGCAGGAACCCGGGATTGAGAGGGAGAGAAGGACAGAGGGAGAAGACGTTCCTCAGGGTCTGTTACCTGGGGCTGATCTGATAGGTCATCATGATGGGCTCTGGTGTCTGCTTGATCGTGCTCCACAGAGGGTTGTCCACGTGCTTCTTGAGGGTCGCACGCTCCTTTTCCTGGGCCTCCGCGGACTTGCGCGCCTTTCGGGACGTGTCCGACGAATCGTTGCTTGCGAAGTACTTGCTGCTGTTGCTGCTGCCTGTAAACGGGAAACGTCAGGGCTCAGTTTAATGACATTTTGCCTTTTACATAGTCATTCAAACTGTAAAAAGTGACTTTTCGAACTATTGAAAAAAATATTTCAGTTTATCTACTCCAAAATGTCATGTTTAATTCAGTTTGTTACATGCCATTGTTTGGGAAATTTACACACAATTTCTGAGAAAACTGTTTCTACACTATTTTTGTTTTTAGTGCATGTTTGGAACAAAATAAGGGTGAGTAAATGATTCATTTTTGCATCGAATTTCCATTAAAATAATCTCCTGGGAGACTTTTACAGTCTAGTTGAAACTAGGCAACTAATCCAAAGTCTCGTAACACCATCTACAGAAAGAAGCTATTTTGTGGTGGAAGTGCGGTGCCTAATTCCCTCCACACAACATTAAGTGTCATGGACGAGTGATTTTGAACAGCACCGGTATGGCTGGTTGACGTTCCGTTAGATCCCAGTCCGGATCCGGAGCCCAGTGAGCCCGACTCTCCGGAGCCACTGCCCGATGCGTTGGAGCCGGTTCCTGAGCGGGCATCCTCCTGTAGCAACTGGTCAAGCATCTCGCTGGAAGTAGAATGGGTGTCCTGGTTCCCCGACTCGCTGGGAGCTTCTTCCTGTGAGCAGATAAACAGACAGCTGGAGTCAATCGATTTAACTTCATTCCCAGTTCAGCTTCTTAAGGAAAACTTCTAAACAAAGATATGCAATAATCGTGGATAACTGGTCAAAGGCCCTTTTACAAGCATTTCTAAATATATATATATATATAATATAATATAATAATATAATATAGATTATAAATATATTTTACTTAAATATATCATGCTTTCTAATAATAATTAATAAAAAAAGGCCTCTTAAGAACATTTCATATGAATTTTTGCAATTATTTAAATATTTTAAATATGTTTTAATTACTTGAAATATTTTAATAATTACTAAAACAATTTTTTTTTATTTCTCTTATGGCACTTTCACGTAAATTTTTACAGGTATATTAATATTTAAAATATATATTGTTTTTTAAAAATATTTGACATTAAAATATTACCTTTCACACAAATTTGAAAGTCTTTTAATATTATATTTTGGTATTTTACTAAAACTAAGTAATTTAATAATTAACATGATAACATAATTGGCCCTTTCACATTCATTTGTAAGAAAGATTTTAAATATATATTTTAAATACATTTTAATATTTTACTTAAATATTATAAAGTATTTTAGTAATAATTAATGAAACATCAATTTGGCCGCTAGAGGCCCTTTTTTTTTTACAAGTATCTTTACAAATATTTTTACATATTTAAATACTTTACTAAAAATAATATAATAACATAATATGAGGTCATGAGAACTACATGCATAACAATTATAAAAGTATTCGCAAAATACTTTATAAAATAGTTTCAGATTGAGTAAATCATGTTTTTCAGCTTCTAAAAAGTATGCACGCCAACCCAGATCTCAGTAGGGTCTCACCGTTTTGGCGTGGTGCTGGTGCAGACTCTCAGGACCGGTGCTGTTCAGGGGTTCGGTGGGTTTGGTCAGCTCCTCCTGGAGTAAGTTCAGCTGGATGGGTGAGCTGGAGCGAGAGCTGGAGAAGAGCGCTGTGGGCTGTGCTGCATCAAGGTCTTCCCCAAACCAAGGGGTGGGAATAGAGTCGACCTCTGCGGAGGCACCGGCTGGCATCCCAACGCCCGTGACGGTGGACCCTGGAACATGTCCCTGCAATGGAGACCCATGAGCCATGTGGGCACCAGGTGGGACAAACCCGCCCATATTAAAGGGAGTCTGGGGAACGACTCCCGGCGCAGCGACGGGCATCCCCTGGAGATACATGCCATTGGTGCCGGGGTACATGGGGTAGCTAGGAAGTAGGACAACCATCATGGGAGTCATGGGCTGCATGTTCTGGAGACCTTGATCAGGCTGGACCACCATGGGCTGCTGATCCGCACCGACGGTGAAGTAAGGGGCGGTTTGCATGGGCACTGCCATGGGCGGCACAAAGCCGATGTTGGATGGCGGGAGCTGAGATGACTCTGAAGAAGGCCAGGAGGAATGGGGCGCTCCTGTGGGTCCGGGAAGCGACCAGTAGTTGCCCGGCTGGGAGCCATAGCTGTCGGACGAGTCCTCTGGTTTCGGACGCTTGTGTTTGTTCGGAGGTCGCACAACATCACCTGAGAGCAGATGGGAAAGTTGTGTATCGTTTGATAGTGACTGTTAATGGAACTTTATAAAACGGTTAGTTCCAGTCCTTGATTCTGATTGGTCGATAGCTGTGTTTTAGCACAGCCTCTCATACCTTATTGCTCACGTATGTGAGACAAGGGCTAACACATTTTATTTCCGTGAAACATACCAGTTAATTTCCAATATTGCGCAGAATAGCGGAGTTAAAACTGGAATGATAACTCAAAAGTTGTAGTAAAACAACTGAGCTTTTTCAGTTGCTGATGCCAAAGCCAATGTAATACAAATAAATAAATACAAGTAAATTTTATACATGGAGAAAGGTCTGTATTGCTTTAGCATCCGCCATACACACACAAAACTTTATGGATTTTTCTTTAAAAATACAGTTATAAAAAAAAAAAACTAAAATATAGAGTTATTTTAGAGCTCCCGAAGCGTTTGCACACACACCTCTGTGATGAGAATGGGCCTTGCTGCTGTTGTCCTGCTGGAGGTAGGAGCTGTAGGGACTCTGTAGGATACGATGTCGGAAACGGTCGACGAATTGCTGCTCCTCATTCTGGGTGTGAGCTGACAGCACCTCTTTGGTGAGACCCACCAGGAATAACTCCTCCTGAGCCGCTGAGGAGGTGCTGGGGGCGGGGCATGCAGGGGTGGGGGCGGAGTCTGTGGGCTCGCTACCCATTGGAGCATCTTCCAAGGCTGTGACTTCTGGAGGAAGAGATGGGGCAGCTACAGTAGGACATTTACAGAGTTTCAATGGTTTCCGAAGGACATCCTGGGATTTTTAATGACCACAGAGGACCTCGGTCAACGTCTCATCCGAAGGACGGTAAACTATAGGTATCCGAAACCATAGTGGACGTTACTGAGTGCACTCAATCAATCCCACAATACATCGCAATAACGAGTGTACAACTGATGTATGCTCAACGGCTAGAGAATACCCATAATGCACTGTGAGAGTCGCGCGTCGAATGATTTCCCGCATCTGACCAGAAGATGGCGCCCGCAGCTGAATCATCCATCCATTTTCCAAACCGCTGGTCCAATGTGGCTACAGCGTTATCATACAGGTATACATTCCTTTTTAATTGATTATTAGATTGTTTAATTATGATTTATGTATGCTAGTTTCCATGACAGAGTTCAAGATAAATCATTTCATTACTACTGGAGCTGCCAGTTTGCTACGTTTTAAATGATTAATAAGCAGCATAAACCATAGTTTGGTTATTGACCATAGTCAATAGTTAATGAGTGATAAAAATTCAGTATTATAAATTTTAAGGCCAGACAAGTAGTTTGTTGAAGGTTGGTTTGTAGGCAAGGACTACACGGATATATTTAAACGCACATACCTATAGACTGAACTCGTAATACACATGTGCATGCCATCAGCGTTCTCACTGGTTCGCGTTTTTGAAGTTTGCGCAGAAAGAACTTAAGAGTTTTCTGTTAAAACGGTGTCGTGTTAGCGGCCCCTAAGTTAATAACTATTGATCGTTGCGACGGAAGTGAATCAATCAAAACTAACTTTAGCTGGACAATAACTTTATTCTAGAGCTGCTATAAAGCCCAAACACTTTACTTTAATTTCCTATTATCAATGTAAAGCCGCTTTGGAACAACCTACAGTGTTAAAAGCGCTGTATAAATGAAGATGACTTGACTTGAGGGTTTAGGGGGCGATTTCGAACACACTATGTCATCTGCCTAAAAACATAACACTTTTTGTGTCACTGTATGTGGCGTCAGTGTTAACTCACCCGACTCGGGCTGCGGCACATGCACTATGGTGCTGCTGTAGCTGCACTGACTGGTGACGGACACAACGCTCATGGCTTCTGTAGAGATCGTGAGGTCAGTGAGCGGTGCTCCCACTACCGCTGCCGTCGTGACTGATCCCGCAGACACCTGACTGTCCAGAACACCAGCGCCCTCGAGAGCAGCTTCTGCAGGAGACAGACCGTGAGAAACCGTGCAGGGCTTTAGGAGAACACAGAAAGGGTCGGAATGGACTCGTACCATCAGTGTTCATGGTGTCTTCATGTGCGGCCGCTTCAGGTTTATCTTCCTCAGACACAGAAGAAGAGGATGAAGTAAATGTGGACAAAGACTCGCTCTTTCGTTTCAGAGCAGATGTTGCACAGCTTTCTAGATATCTAGAGAAGGAAAAACACAAACCAACATTAATGGGCTAATTTAATTCATTTTTTTCCTGTTGTTTCTAACTGTTAGTGTATATATATTATTTTTATTTTATTTTATTTTATTATATATATATATATATATATATATATATATATATATATATATATATAAAATCCAATAATAGACACTACACTGATCTAAAATGTAACTTCTTTCTTTAAATTGGAAGATTTTTTTAATTACATTTTTAATTTTGAAAGACTACAAAATTAATATATATATATATATATATAAAACAGTATGGATTGCATATTTAAATGAATTACTAACTTATAAATGAATTATTATAGAAACAAATATTTAATTGTTTGGATTATCCAATAATAGATATTACCACATTTTATTTAAAAATGAAATTTTTGTTTGAAATTTTCAGAAAAAAAATTACTATATAAAATATATAGCTATTTTTATAATCTGTTCGATTTTTATAAAAATCTAATCTTATATGCAACATTATGGATTGCATATTTAAATGATTAAATTAAATTAACAATTTAGAAAAACAAAAACGAATTAGAAACTAATATTTTGCTGTGCTTTAATTTTTCAGAAAAAAATGGATATGATATATGACAGAAGTTTTGGTCATAGCGCCCGCATGCCTCACCTGATGATGCTGTCCACACAGTTGATCTGCTGGTATGATGGAATGTGTGGATGTTTCCGGGCTTCTTGTAGAGACTGCTTCAGATGATTTCTAATTCCCAAACCCTGGCTGGAGTTAGGATGAATGCCTGCGCCTGCCACTGATGGGAACAAATCAAACAAATCAAATATCACTACGTGTGGGTTTTGGGTTTATATCTTGTGCTTCTAAATCAGACTTTAAATGAAATTACATTTATTAATTCACCATATGCTTTCTGATCAAATGGCTGCATATGGTATATTTTGGTTTACATCTATAAAGTGCTTCTATTTATGCTCAAACAAACAGAGATGATTGAGGACCGATGTAGAAATATAGGGTCCAGACCTGCAGTGGTTGGTCCTAAAGGTGTGAGCTTCCTCCGGGAGTCGCGATACGCCTGCTGGCCCCAGTTTTTCACTTTATTGACATCCGTACAAAACTGCTGCAATGTCATCTACAAGACAAAAGATCCATTGTAAGGTCCTGCCAAACCAACACTGATTTGTCGATATGTCATGCACTTTCAGACGTACTGGTTCTCTGTGCGAGTCTTCCCAGAGGTTTCCATTACTGTCGCTGGACGACGCCACACTGATGTAGTGCTCGTGAGAGCCGTTACTACCCAGACTGCCATAGCCACTCGATCCATTATTATGAACAGGCTGAGAGAAAGACAGATGTGATTAAAACAAACCAGCAGCTCAAATGTGCTTTACAACTGTAGTCATGCCACATATGAAGCAGAATGCATTTTTTTATTCACTTTTATTTTTATTTTGTGCGTTTTATGTTAATTTGAAGTTATTTTTTAGGTGCATTTGTCATTTTATTAGTTTTTGATCTTTTTAAATAAACTAAAGCTGATATAAAAATAAATTAAACCTAAATATTTTTTATTTTTTTTTACTTGTTTAATTGCCAAGGCAACATTTCTAATTTTGGCTTAGTTTGATTTCCATCTAATATTTGTATTTTATTTCAGCTTTATTTCAATTAACAAAAATGTTTTTAATAGATTTAGTTAACAATAATAACCCTGATATGAAGTCAAGCAGGCATGCACAGATATTAGCTGATCAAGATCTAATTGTGGGCAATTGCTTATGACTATTATTATAGTTTAGATTGCTTTTGCAGTCATTTTGCTCTAATGAAAGAGCACTATTGTTTCAAGAATGCTTTCCTATAATTGATGTGACAGTAACAGACTACCGATTTTAGGCTTTAGTGAGTTTATTTGAACAGTTTTCATGTATTTGGGTCTGTTCCTCATACAAATTGATCCATGCAAAGCTATTCAGAAAAAACTAAACAAAAAACTATTTATTCAGTAGATGCATTAAATTGATCAAAAGTGACCGTAAAGACATTTATATTATTAGAAAAGATTTATGATTCAAATAAATGCTGTTCTTTTGAACTTTCTATTTATCAAAGACTCCACAAAAATATGAAACTGTTCTCAACATTGATAATAATCAGAAATATGCAATGTGTAATTTACTCCTGTGATGCAAAGCTGCATTTTATAATATATTAAAATAGAAAACATTATATTAATATTTACTGTATTTCTGATCAAATAAATGGAGCATTTTGGGCTGTATAAAGGTTGTCCGCCCGTGTCTCTTGTGGATTTAGTGATCTCTCACCTGCTGGAAGAGCTTGTGGATCATGGCTTGCAGCTCTTTCACGTCCTCGCACATGATTGGCTGCTCGGCGTTACTCCGTGCAGCGAAAACATCTTCATTCAGAGGTCCACTACAGAGAAGACGCACATAAACAAGTTATGGTGTATGTGCGAATGTGAATGTTTGGATACAGAAACAACTGACACATTCATGAGCCGGCGCTTACGTGCGAACTTTGTGCCTGCCGATGATGAAGGCCACCTTGCGGCTCCAAGGGTTGATGAAGCTGGACCAGCTTGAGTCCAGGGACACGTAGTCACCGTTCTGACACCGGAGCCGGATGGGCGAGTGTTCAAACGGAGGTTGGCCTGCGTACTTCAGAACTGAGGGGATCATGACAATTTTTATTAAGACCATATACAACATTCAAATCTTGCTAAAGCACTAAATGGTTTATCTCCATTAAGAGCGAGCTCTTAACGCACTATAGTCCTTCACGTCTATTGCGATCTCAAAACGCTGGCCAGTTGATAAACCTAGACTATCAAAATCAACTGCTGGCGGAAGATCCTTTTCCTATTTAGCACCTAAACTCTGGAATAGTCTTCCTAGCCTCGTTCGGCGAAGCAGACACACTCAGCCAGTTTAAATCTAGATTAAAATCACTTCTCTTTAACCTAGCACACACATAACACATTACCAATTTCGATTAAAGTTAAATGATTGTTAGGCGGCATAAATTAGGTCAACCGGAACCGGGAGCACTTCCTATAAGAAGCAAGGCATCTACACTAACATTAGTCTGTCGGGTCTCATCCTCATCCCGAGGTTACCGTAAGTCAGCCGGATCCGGTCCATATCCAGATCAGATGGTGGACCTGCACCTAGACACGACCAAAACGCAGCCCTGAACGTCAGCAGAGACCATGTCTACTAGACAATCCCCTGCGAAGGCCTCGAAGATACGATCCTCAGCAGAGACCACAAGAACCAGACCGGTCCTCCACACAGACCCTATGACCAGCCTCGGCTCCATGCCAGCGTGACGAATCGATCTTCAAGCAAAAGGAACTGGATGAATATTTGAATGCTACTGAATTCTGACTTGTGATGCAGCTTGAATCATAATGACACCGTGTTCGTTGGTTGGCCAGAGGAGAACTGAGCCTGGTTTCTCCCAAGGTTTTATTTCTCCATTCTGTCACCTGGTGGAGTTTGGGTTCCTTGCCACTGTCGCCTCTGGCTTGCTTAGGTTGGGGACACTTAATATTCAACAATATTATTGATCTGACTACACTTTGACGCTGTTGTATAAGAACTGAACGATGACATCATTTCTTGCAGAACTGCTTTATAGATTAACTGAACTACTTAAATAATTGATGATCATTACAACGGAACTGAATCAACACTGAACTGACTTCAGCTCGATAACAGCCGAAATGCATCCTTTTCCTGCTTTGTATAAGGCGCAATATAAATAAAGGTGACTTGACAAGACTGATAAAGCCTTTAAAATGTAAAAAAAAAAAGTCATAATGGACGTACTTTTGCGATGCATGGTCAGCATGAGCTGGCGATCGTCTGGATGCAGGATGGTCAGAACAGAGGAACCGATCAGGTCCTGAGGGAGGTAACCGAGCAAAGGCACTGCCCTGCACACACACACAACTAATGAACAAGGATTCATTTCACAGAAACACATTTACAACAAGAAATTGCATTTATTTCCAGACTTTTGTTGAAATGAACATGAGACCGATTAAGTCTCATGTTTGAAAACAGTCCAAGCCTTCATTATTTGTACAAAAAAGACTTTTGATTCCAGCACAGAGTAACAAGATATTGAACTAATCTGGTCAACAAAGCTGGAGTTACTTCACAGTCATGCTGTTATATAAGAGCTGACACACCACCTGACCATCACTGCAAAATATCCTTAATGCGAAGCTGCTGACTCAACATTATTTGTTCGTTTGGTAAACAGCCATATAAGATGATGGAAACTTACCACTACTTACCAAATAAACAAATACATGGATAGAAATATTGATTAGAGCCTAAATTAGTATTAACTTAAAGCATCTGCCAAGAAAAAGTCTATTACAACAAAGAAAACTATACATAACTACTACTAATAATTTCCCCAGCTTTACTCAATACATCATATTTTTTCAATTAATAATAATAATCTGCTCAGCTTTACTCTGGGCAACATATTATTTTAAATAATAACAATAATATTACACAGCATATTATATTATATATAATTATAATTATAAAATAATGTGTTCGCACAGATTATTATTATTAATATAATTATTATTTGAACACATAACCATTCACCAAAGCCGCTATGGTATTTTGATTAAAGGTCCAAATCACTCACCGGTCATCCACTTCTAAGAAGACACAGCCTGGAGAATGAGTCGTGCTGAATATGCGCTTGTCCATGGGGATGCGAGGGGCTGAGGACAAAACCCAGATAATCATTATTAGATCAAAACTAAACTGGCAACATATTGAGGTCATGTGACAACCAAGCGGTTTCAGAATGTGCTGAGGTGAAAGGTCAAAGGCTCGTACCCTCATATCCTGAGATGATGCGTTCAGCGAGGGACAGGCAGCACGGCTCTTCCTCTCCACTCAATCCCTGAACCTTCAGCAGGTACGGAGTGATCCGGAAAGGACAATAACGCATTTCTCCATCTCTGTCTTTCCCTCCTCTGATGGCACACACACACACACACACACACACGTATTTAAAGACACTTAATATTCAGTAATATTACCATTTTGACTGCACTGACAATACTGGATCAGAACTGGATGAACTATTGTCTTCTGTAGAGCTGCTTTATAGCTGAATATTGAATTCATTTCATAATTAATAAACTCTAACACTGAGTTAATGTAATTGAACTGAACTGAATCAACACTGAACTAAATTGAGCTGAATAATGACACTATTGTCTTTAAGAGCTGCTTTACAGCTGAAACTGTATTCGTTTCATAATTGAAGAATTTTCACAAAAAAATTGTTTATTACAATGAAGCTGCTTTGAAGCAATCTGTATCGTATAGCTAAACGAGACTTGACAAAATAAGACATATGTGACCCTGGATCACAAAATCAGTCACAAGTCGCACGGTTATATTTGTCGCAATAGCCAACAATACATTGTATGGGTCAAAATTATCGATTTTTTTAATGTCAAAAATCATTAGGATATTAAGGAAAGTTCATGTTCATGTAAATTTCCTACCGTAAATATATAAAACATTTATTTTTGTGAGTGAATGCAGCACAATCGCCAACATAAATGCACAACTTTAAAGCCTATTTTCTCAATTTTGCGATTTTTTTGCACCCTCAGATTCCAGATTTTCAAATAGTTGTATCTCGGCCAAATATTGTCAATACATCACTGGAAAGCTTATTTAATCAGGTCCAGGGTCACATATCAGATAAGAATGAGTAATAATGCTGTGTAAAGAGCAATTAAAAAGTCATCAGGAAGCAGGAATAAAGTGAGATAAGGAGATCAGGTTTCCTCTGACTGACCTGAATCGACAGAAGAAGGACTTGACCTGGGCACATTCAAACAGAAGCGCTGCTATGGAGAGCACAAACACAATCATATTATTATGAGCCGAATTCATCAAAGCTGTTGTTTGTATGATTAAAACAACCAGCTTTAAAGGGATAGTTGACCTAAAAATGAAAATTCTGTCATCATTTACTCGCCCTCAAGTTGTTCCAAACCTGTATGAGTTTCTTTCTTCAGCTCAACACAAACGAGGATATTTTAAAGAACAGTTGATGAGTCCAATTGACTTCCATTGTATGTGACTGTCGTGGAAATTTTAAAGTTTATATTAAACTAACCATGTTTCTAACATCTAACCTTATAACTTTAACATCTAACAATTTGAACAGGATGTACTATGACAAAACCAATGGAAAACTTTGACTGTGTGCGTATGTATGTATGTATGTAAAAATAACATAGTTTGGGAAATGAAACTAGACAGTCTGTTAGAATCTTGTGATTAACGAATGAAGTCATCATTAAAACAGTTTGCTTGTGCCAGTGACAGAGGAAAAAGGTTGGGGCTTTTGAACCAATTGAACCAATCATATTGAAGGTGACATGTTAGTCTTATTTGTTTTCTCGATTCTATAAAAAAAACTGTTGTATATGTGTTTTACGGTGGGATTTCTCAATGGAATTTGTCTGAGATCCTCCGGCCTTGCTTCTTGGGAGAGATTCCCTGAGAACTGCTCGGGAAGATCTCCTGGCCGTTATTAAAGCATTTGAAGGACATTTGCTGAAGTCTGTCTGTTAATTTATTCCTGCGCAGGAAGCTAGTTTAGGGGAACAAGTTAGCTAGGTGACTTATAGAGTGGGGACGTCGATTTGGAGATGAGACTCATATCTTCTTTTGTGTTCAGCAGAAGAAAGAAACTCAAACAGGTTTGGAACAACTTGAGGGTGAGTAAATGATGACAGAATTTAAGGGCCAATCCCAATTCTACCCCTTACCCCTTCACTTACCCCTTCCCCTCTGTTTTGCGTGTGCACGTGAAGGGGTAGGGCTGTCTCAATTATCTTTTGGTTGGAGGGGTAGGGGTAAGGGGAAGGGCCAGATAGCCCTTGAAACGAAGATTTTTCGGGACCACACTTCAAACGAAGGGGTATGAGAAATGTACCTGCATACACCGGCTACAGAGGCAACATGACTGCCAATAATCATTTTCTTTGTCACATTCAATCTTGTGTTCATATTTACGGTCATGTTCTTCAAAGAAACAGTTGCAAAAAAATCGTTAAAGTTCGTTAACAATATGACGCGTGTAAAAAGCAAAAGTTTGAAGCGAAGTGGACGCGCGAATGAGGCGAATTCGCGTCCACCGCGCCGCACTAAACGCCTCATTCGCGCCGCAAGACCTCCAGACGCGTGTAAACGCGTCTTTTAACATTGAAATCACTCGCGCCAGACGCTCTATTCGCGTTTGGTGTGAACGCAGCTTTTAGGCGTCGAAGATATCGTCATCTTCGTTATTTTCTGCAAACTTCAGAAGAAAAATACAAAAAATAGCTGTAACTCACGCAAGACTACAGCTGACGACGGCATCTTGGAAGTTTGTAATAAACATTGGCGCATCTCCTGTGATGTAGGCGCTAGCGACGATGTATAATGACATGTAACGGTGTAGTAGTGGTGTCCCATTTCTTAGGGGAATATTTTCACCCCTACGCCTTGACACTCTGTTTCAAGGGGCAAGGGTTAGGGGTAGGCGAAGGGTTAGGGGTAGGCGAAGGGGTATAAAATAGAATTGGGCCTAAATTTTTGAGCAAACTATCCCTTTAAACTGGAGGATTGACATCATGACGAGCGACTCACCGTTGTCCGTTCCCACATTCCAGTGCGGCAGTCGCGGCTGCGCCGTGTGCGAGTAAAACACATTGACGTCCTGATGGTACAGTAGATCCACGAACTTGGCAGATTCCAGAAACTTCCTCTTGCAGTGAAGCACGCTGGAGGCCTGTTCAGACGCGTACACCACCTTCCCCGAGGCCAGAGAGAACACCACCACAAACATGTCCTGAGAACACCAGAGAACTGTTCGTGAACTCACGCTCATTAAAGCCAGACGGCCCACGGTGAAACAACAACAGATAACAGATTCCACCAATCCATACTTCGACGTGCAAAGCTATCAAAAATGTCTGGTATTACAAGTTTTCTAAAATGTTACGTTTAAATATGCAAATGAGGCATTATCTAATAAAATAGGCACTCATTTGCATACATTTCCAGAACTGAAACCTGAACAATGGATGAAACCAGGTTCAAAAATCTTTTCATTTTGTTGACAGAAATATTAGTCTTAGTTTTCACACAGAGGATTATAAACATATCTGTTGATCACTCCATAAATCAGAAAATACTGTCAACAGCCAGAAAACATGTTTAAAAAAAATAAATAAAAAAAAATCAGGTAAACGATAAATGAACAAACCATCTGTAAAATCCTTCAGAATATAGATAGGAATAAAACTGTAAAATCTGGTGTATGTAAAGCTGTGGAAGTGGAGATTTCTGACTAAATTATTTTGAGAAAACGGCCTTTAGCTATACATGTATTGTAAATGAAATTTACAGATGCAAATAGATAGTGTATTTAGGATGTTTTCTCTCCTCTAATCTGAAACTGCATGTTATGAACAGCCAAATAGCGCAAAATCTCAAAATTGAGCTGTGCATTGAAAAATTATGTTTTTGCCTGTAGCCTTAAAGTCACCATGAAATCAAGATAGTCAATTCTTCTTTCTATAGAATATCGCAGTATGATTATAAATGATTTATCCATGCATTTTTTTTAATTCATGTGTCCTTGTAATTTTGAATCAAAATAACTTCCCGTCCCTCTTACAGGCCTCTTGATGAGGGCGTGGCAACCTGTCACTCACATCAGATCCACCAATAGCAAACCACAACCATCCAATTAATTCCCCATGGACAAAATCAACATTATTTCTTGTTCAAGAAGCCGTTATAAGTAATAATAGGGAAGAAACTACTATCCCAACTTCTGTTTCAATGCGGCTAAGTGTGTGAGAGGAAGCGCAGCAGGGACGTACCGTGTTTTTCAGTGTGTGTTCTGACGTGATTCTCTCCAGCTCCTCCAGTGTGCACACAGTGGCGTCCCGTCTCTCCTCCAGACCCCTGCTCATCAGTAAGTTGTAGTACTCGCTGTTTGCTGCAGGAGGCGGCAGAGGAAACGTCAAATGAGCGGCGCATGAGAGTCACGGTAAATAATAATCAGTGTTTGGCTGAAACGACGGAGCAGGAGGCCACGAGAGAGATTACAACACCACACAGATGTACAACTGGGAGATTTCACATAGCATTACATCATAGACTGATGACAGATATTTACTTCAAGTGATAGCAAACAGAAATGAGCAGAAATCTATACATGCACTGAAGAAAGCTTTAATTAATAAAACTAAATCATTGTTTCCACCAAAATATACTATGGTTATTGTTACTACATAAACTCTATATTACCCTTGCAAAACTATGTCTTCACTGCAAACTTGCCATTCATTTATGACAAAATCACAGTAAACACAACAAATTTTGCAAAAACTTTGGTAAACATCCATATATGCAATACATTTATAAATATGCTGCAAATGTGTGGAAACATTTTCGAGTGCAGTATATTTTTTGTACAGGTAACCATGGATGTTCCTTCAGAGTTTCTTCACACTGTTTTAAAGGGTTAGTTCACCCAAAAATGAAAATTATGTCATTAATGACTCACCCACATGTCACTCCAAACACATTGGAGTGACATGTGTTTGGACCAAAATGTATTTTCGATGCTTCAAAACATTCTAACTAATCCACTGATGTCACATGGACTACTTTGATGATGTCTTTATTACCTTTATGGACGTGAACAGAATACCGTCCATTGACTTTCAATGGAGGGACAGAAAGCACTCGGAATAAATCTAAAATATCTTAAGATGTCTTCAGACGAGAAACGGAGGTCTTGTGGGTTTGGAGTGACATGTGGGTGAGTCATTAATGACATTATTTTCATTTTTGGGTGAAATAACCCTTTAATGAGATTATTTTTTTTATTTTTTTTAGTAGTACAAATCTGTCACGTTTTATGTTTGTTTTTATTCATGTCTGTATTTAAAGTCTCGTGTTTTGCTGTCAGTGTGTGAACTGGTTCTGTCATCCTCTGTTTGTCACTATAGTTTCATACTGATTTGAGTTTCACTTCAGGTGTGTCTAATTAATTAGTCTCGTTACTTCCTCTTGTTCTCTGTGTATTTAAGCCCTCTGGTTCAGTCTGCTCCTTGTCTTGCATTATTTCAGTTCTCTGTGATATGAGATGGTATGTTTACTTGATTAAGGCCCCGTTTACACGAAGGGAAGACGCAGATATTTCCCTGTGGTTTGGCCTCTCATTTACACGAAAACCCAGTTTTTAAACACAGAAAACGATTATTTCTAAAAACTCCGGCCAAAGTGGAGATTTCTGATAACGCCGGTTATGTGTTGCCGTGTCAACTGGGAGAAACGGGGTTTTAGGTTCTCAAACGGCACATTATGCGCCAGAAAATGCTTAACGTCATGTGAGCGGCCCTAGGAAGTCGCTCGTGTTATTCGTTGTTGTCGATTCTGAGGATTCTGATTGGCTTGCATGGCTCCCTACACTGCCGCCCAATAGGTTTGGCATAGTTATGACGGCGCTCGACGGCGTATTTATGCGGGTTGATGTAAATGACAACTTTAGGGGGGCAAATATTCGTTTCTCTAAATACCCGGCTATGTGTAAATGTGGCCAAAGTATTGGATTTAAGTCTCCTCTAGTATCTCCTCTGTCGTGCGCTTGATTACAGCCGCCTAATCCGTGACACAATCACTTAGTGGTGTTGTGGCAGAAAGATTTCCTTGCACAAGTAACATTAAAGAGTGCCATTTTTCCAAGTGATAACAGGATAAAGACTTCCTTCATGCATATCAGAAAATCAGGTGTTTGCACAAGCACACACATTATCAGCCGACATAAGGAAGCTAAATGAGAGCTCTTAAAATACAAGGCATGAATGATTCAGTTGAAAATGTATTTCCTGTGTTTTGGTGACTGGTCATCAGATCATCTGCTGCGCTTCAATGAAAGCTACCTTATTAACTAAATTAAATCATAATGTTTGCCCTCACTGAACCACGCCATATGTTTTGATTTGGATCTATTCCTCAAAGGACGAGTAATACATGGCAGCTGCATTCTAGCGTGTTGAGTTTCAGCATTACTTAACCACATGACGCACACGATGAGCTCATGTAGAAACCATCCACATCATCTCAAGACAGGCTTTACACTGTAAAACATTGAATAAAACCAGCAGCACAGGGGGAAGTGCTGAAGAATGCGGATAGATTTAGCAGAGAGCGGTTCGCCCCTTCCTGACGGACTGTTACATAACCACAGACGCGGATCTGAACGTGTGTTATACAGTAACAGCAGTCGCTCTAGTGGCTTTGTGCTTGGTGTCACACACCACAACAAAAGTGTGTTTACCTTGCACTTGTTTGACACAGTTCAGCGCGTAGTTCAGAGCCTCCACGGTGCTGGCTTTACTGCGCATCCTCTTCTCAGACGGCAGACGCTTCTTCATCTCCTGCACCGTCTGCATCATCTCTCTGTGTGTCTGCCCACGCTCGTGCTCCGTCTGCTCACTGCACACACACACACACACACACACACACACACACACGTTTCATTACAGGGATTTTTGGACAATTGCAAATGGATCACATTTCGAAGCCCATTTCCACCCCGTAAGAAAAAAATCAGTCTTTGGGAAATCATAATTATGAGATAAAAATTACCAAGTTATAATTTTGAGATAAAAAATGTTGAACTTTTCATAGATTGTAATTATGAGATAAAAAGTGATAATCATAACAAAAAGTTGGAATTGTTATCATATAAACTATAATATAATGTAAAGTGTATTTTTGCCATGAAGTAAATTTTGTGTCACAATTATGACTTTAAGAAATTGAAATGATAACATACTAAGACATAATTATCATAAATTGACAGGAAGTTGAAATTATGGGAAAAAGGTCCTTTTATAGACTCATAATTAACAACAAAGCATGATTTTGTTTTCTTATGTGGCAGGAATCGGCTTCCATAATTATAATAACTATATGGGTATAGAAATTATCTGAAAGTTGGAGGGAATTTTTTGTAACATTATCATTTGATCTCAACACTAGCTTTTTTCATTCTTTTAAACCAAACAAACTTCTTTTTAAATTTTAAATTTAAAGAATTAAATTTTAAATTTAAAGAATTAAATTTTAAATTTAAAGAATTAAATTTTAAATTTAAAGAATTAAATTTTAAATTTAAAGAATTAATTTTAAAGACACATTTTTGTAACTTCTTTTTGCCTGATGTTTTGCAGTGAGAAAATGCGTTCTAGTGCATCTTTCTTTACAATAAACAACGACACTTTATCTCTTTATCTAATGCAACTGCATGCAGGCATTTTTAAGTGTGACTAAGTCCACTGTATGATCCTTGATATTAATGCAAATCTGCAAAATACAAATACCATTGAAGTTTGCCACTGAAGCATAAGCTGAGTTGTGTTACTGTACGGTAAATCTGTGGTTGTGAGGGTTCGGATGTCTTCATTTACCTGCTGCACTCTGTGTGACGAGAGCTGTGAAAGCTGGAGGATGAGGAGACAGTGGCAGACTTTGAGCTGAAGACACAAAGAGAGAGAGAGTCTAATGTTGGGACGTGATAGGACAGGACTTAACCTACACATGTTCTACCTCCTCGAATGGACTTGCCAAAGTAAAGGTGTTGTTCTAGTCACTAACCCTCAGTATAAGTCATTGTTGTACCTCTTGCTGCTTCCTGACCCCGTGGTGCTTCCAGGGCTGCAATTGGCCGAGGAACGATGATGTCGTGATCCAGCGAGGCTGTCGTTCCCGCTGCTGGACTCGTGACCACTGTTCATGTCCACATCCTCGTGTGTGTGCTCTCCTCCGCTTTCCCCCCCGCTGGCCCCGGGGTCCGGCCCGCCGCTGGTTCGGTCCGCCTGCCCCGTACGCACGCAGGAGCCAGGAGAAGGGCTCTCCTCTTGTCCATCGGGAAAGCTGTCTCCTCCCGGCATTCCCTGCTGTGAGTTCTCCTCCGACCGCTGCCCACCGCTACTGAAGCTCGGATCCAGAGTCGAGATGCTCCGCTGCTTTTGTCCACATCAACAATGATGATCTATAGAGAAATCCATGACGACGATGACAACGTTTTACGAGGATAATTGGTGGATAATGTAGCCTTCCATTGAATGAACTGCAAGAGAAACACGGATACATATCAAACCCATGAAAAAGTACTTTGGTAATAACCTGGAACAATAATTATATAAAGAATAAAAATATATTAGTGTGTGTGTATATAAATATAGTGGTTTTTTTAAAATATATTTTGTACAATGTAAATAAATAAATAAAAAACTAATTAATAACCTGGAACAATAATTATATAATAAAAATATATTAGTGTGTGTGTGTATGTATATATATATATATAGAGTATTTTTTTAAACATATTTTGAACAATGTAAATAAAAAAATAATTAAAAAATATCAGAAATATATTTATGTAAATGCATATATATATATATGTGTGTTTTTGTGTGTGTGTGTGTGTGTGTGTGTGTGTGTATGTATGCATGTATGTGTATATTATATATATATATATATATATATATATATATATATATATGCATTTACATTGAACAAAATATGTAAAAAATAAATACACTTTAGATATACATAAAATGCATTTCAAGATTGGAAATTTTGTAACTTAGATTTTGTAATATATTTTAGCATTTGAAGCTCTTAACATTTCAATTTAGAAAATAATGTTGTCTTGATCCGTTCTGTTTACAACACATATTTAGGATATAATTTGGCCGAGGTACGTCAACATGACACATGCTTTTCAGAGCTCTGCATGTATAACGCGTGAGCTTCGTTTTGTCTCTGGCCTACACGGTCTAGGATCAAATTAGCAAGAAAACAACTTGATTTCACCACATTACGTCTCATTAACTGATAAACTTGGCGTTGTCGTGTTATGAAAACGAAATGTTTCGCACACGCACAGCACAAGATGGCCGGGTGTCGTATCAGCTTTCACTCTCAAAAACAACAGCCTGTCGGTGTCATCCGCAGAACGCATATTACACAACTGTCTGACTGTATTCAGCACTGTTATGTGTGCGTACTGTAACGCCTACACACTCGGTCCTAACAGTTAGTCCAACAATAAACATGTTTCAATTGGAAGGTGCCTTATCCTTGTGCCTCACGGAAATCTTTGAATTTTTATATTTCATATGTAATTATGAATTATTATGAAATTTCATAGTAAAATGTGAGTGGTGTCTGCTCATGCAACACACATCAGCATGATGTGGTAACCATATAGATGTTCGTCAGAGTGTTGCTATATCTGTATTAAGTCTTTAAGTCTGATTACTTATAAGTATGCACCAGCCTTTAATACTCCGCTTTAGTAGCTTGTTCTTAGTTCTGATTTAGCAAACAACAGTAAATACCAGGCAAGAACATTTACAGTACCAGTCAAAAGTTTGGAAACGTTACTATTTTTAATGTTTTTGAAAGAAGTCTCTTATGCTCATCAAGCCTGCAGTAAAAAACAAAAAAACTAAAACAAAACAAAAAAAAAACAGTAATATTATGAAATATTATTACAATTTAAAATAATGGTTCTCTTTTTTAATATATTTTAAAATGTAATTTATTTTTGTGATGCAAAGCTGAATTTTCATCAGCAAGTACTCCAGTCTTTGGTGTCTTATGATCCTTCAGAAATCATTCTAATATGATGATTTGATACTCAGTTATTATCAATGATGGAAACAGTTGTGCTGTTTAATATATTTTTTTGGAATACTTTTTTCAGGATTCATTGATGAGTAAAACGTTAACAGCATTTATTCCTTAAAACAGCATTTATTCAAAATAAAAACATTTCTAACAATATAAATCGTTACCATCACCTTTTATCAATTTAACGCATCCTTGTTGAATTAAAGTACTAATTTCTTACAAAAAAAGAAAGTTATTGTTCCCAAACTTTTGAACGGTAGTGTATATTGTTACAAAAGATTTCTATTCTAAATAAATACAGTTCTTTTTAAACTTTTTATTCATCAAATAATCCTGAAAAAAGTATCTCAGGTTATAAAAAAAATATTAAGCAGCACAACTGTTTCCAACATTGATCATAAATCAGCATATTAGAATGATTTCTGAAGGATCATAAGACACCAAAGACTGGAGTACTTGCTGATGAAAATTCAGCTTTGCATCACAAAAATAAATTACATTTTAAAGTATATTAAAAAAGAGAACCATTATTTTAAATTGTAATAATATTTCATAATATTACTCTTTTTTTTTATTTCTTTTTTTTAACTGCAGGCTTGATGAGCATAAGAGACTTCTTTCAAAAACATTAAAAATAGTAACGTTTCCAAACTTTTGACTGGTACTGTACATCAAATTTAGTTGCCTGCATATTTGTTACTCTGGTCTGCACTGTTTTGTCGTCAATAAAATGAAGATTATTGATTAAGGCATTCCTTGCCGCTTCTTCATAATTGGATTTACCTCTGAGTGAAAATAGTTACAAACTAATTTCTACACCAGTTTATTTTGGTGACGGCACACGGTTGTGACGTGTTGTAAAGTCATGACCCGTCTGTGTAACGACTGCGGTTTGTACACTGACTCTGACGCACTCATTCTCAGAATAGGTACAACTAGGTCAGGTTTTAAAAAACACATATAAAAAAATAAACCAAGTGGAGATCAGTCTGACTCAGTCTGCGCTTATAAACGGTCCTACAGGCCAATGACAGTGAATTGCTGAAAATATGTCTATGATAACCTGTATGAAATATGCTATTTGGGATATTTAGCATAAGCTAAAACATGACACCCAAACAGAACAGGGTAGCAGTCGGTGCTTTTAGTAAATATGCACATGATCACATGTAATTATGTAATACTGGACACGTCACGTTTCTTTGTCATTTACATTTATATGCACATCGCTTTCTTATCATATCTCAGGTCTTTACGGTAATGGATCTTTTGCAACAGGTGATCATCTTTATGGATACTGCATATTACTGTCATCCATAAAGCGCTACATGCATATTTATGAGTTATTGATTGACTTTACTACTTTTTCACCTCGTGTGTCCTCGTGAATCAACTGTATGGCAAATAACACTGGAAAATGCATTAGTTTCAATATTTCTGTGCGTCTAATCATTTGTCACATGATTTTGAGTGCGTTTCTAATTATTGTTATATCACCTGTGCTTAAAAAGAGTTGCACATGTGTGCGGACATTGCTCTCCTTGCGTCTAAAATAACAGTGGAACCTCGAAAAGGAGTAGACAGACAAATAGATTTAAAGGTGAAGTGTGTCATTTCTGCAACACTTGGAGAAACAGAGACGTGTTTCTGAACAGGTTTACCCAGATCTGCTCCGAACTCAGTGTTGCATTATTGGGCTGTTTGAGATGCTAAAACAATCTTAAAAGACAAAGTACTTACAGAACAGTTTTTTTCCCAAGTGAAATCAACCTACGAACGGCTTATATTTTTCTAAGATTGGACACTACTTAAAAGTATTTTACCATAAAAATAAATAAATAACTAAAAACACCTTTAAAAGATTATAATTAGTGTACAAATGTCTCAGACCCTCAACGGACAACTGATGATGTTTGAGGTAAGGTTTTTCTCTACACAAGCGTGTATAAACACACATCTAGCTGATGAAATATTTCAGAACAGGGTAAAACTACACTGAGAAGTTTCCATGACTTTTCCAGACTCTACATTTCAAAACTGCCTGATATTTCCAGCAGGAATGGATTTGTGTCGGGTAAAATTATCAGCATTGGCCAATTATCACTTTTTTTTCAAAACTAAATATGATATTTCTGTAAATATTCCACAATATTTGTTGCAAGGTTGCATTAGCCTATATCTGCACCACTGCTTTCTAATTATAGGCATCCATAATCCATAACAGTTGACTGCACATTTCCATGACTGTGTAACCCTGATTGATTCATCATTAAATCTTATCATAAACCTTATTGCAGATCAGGCTGAAATATTATATTCACAATAAACATCAAATGTTCACTGATAAACAACAATAAAAAACTTCTTCTCATTCATGAAACTCTTAAATAAAACGCGTATTCTAGCTCATGCAGATGCACATCATTTAAGATATAAAGCAACTACAGACCCCTGATGTCCTCCTCCTCACACCATCACTCTTGGCCTGGTCCAAACATCCTTTGAGATGCACCAGAAGAACAAGCATCTTCTAAAGTTCCCACATTCATAACTCATGTAACGAAAGCAATAGACTAAATGTTACTTTGTGATACTGATGCGCGCCTCCGCCATGCACATGCACGACCACGAGTTTGCAGAGAGAAAGATATTCCGCTAAAACCCTCTACATGAGCCGTACATCTCACACATACACAGCAGCATCACAAAAAACATAAGCTTTTAAATGAGACAGAAGTAATACAATTTAGTATTTAAGTCGGATGAGCAGTGCGCATGCGCAAGGATACATGCATAAGCCAACGTGATGTTTCACAAAAAAACACAAGCAGGATAATACATATTTAATGTATCAGAAGTGAGTGCTCATGACTGTATTATATAGTTAATTAATAACGTAATTATAATTGTGATATACCTGAAATCGTTGAAGATAACAGTGGAAGACTTGAACGCTGCGTTTCTTGTCTTATTAAACTCTCTTGAACACCACAGCACTATTATATCTATAAATCTCTTTCGTGCGCTTGAGAGCAGTACAAAAAATGAACACTTAGCACTTACTTGATGTTTATTTAAATTCTCACTTGCTCCAGTTTCTAGTGTGTCTCTCCATTACTCCGGAACGCAACACTTCACCCACGTGAGTTTGGCCGCCCGAAACCACGCCCACTCGACTCCCATTGGGTGGGAACGTTTCCCTACGACAGTCTGATTGGTCGAGCGGCGTGTAATAAACAGACTAGCCGAGAATGCGGCTGGACTCACGTGTATCACCATGTTATACAACCAGTATACAACAGATGAAAATGACGTAGCGGTGGAGATCTCGCGTGGTTATAACGAACTGTTATAACGCCGCGCCCTCCACTGGGGTTACATTTTGTGTCGTACAGGCGCGATTAAGACTAATTACCTGCTTTTAGCACTTTTAGGATCTGAATTGTTGCCTGTTGAAAGGGGCAGTAAGGAAATTATGTCTTTATTAACATGCATATAGATTTGAGATAGATGTCATGAGCTGGTACAAAATCAAATCACAACACAACATCTTTTTTTCAGTTGTTTGTATCAGTACACTTTTATATGTAAGGTTCAAATTTGGTTTCAAAAATGGCTACAAGGAAACAGCCTTCTGTAGAAAGCCCTCACACTATTGTTGTCTTGAGAGATGAATGCTATTCCACAGGTACATAATGTGCACCTTCGTCTTGAATGAAGACTGCAAACTGGATTTAACCAGCACAGATGCAGTAGTGCACAGTACATCTCTTTTCCTCGATGAACACAACGTTTGATTGCAGTATTTGAAATAAAAAGTGATTTGTAGCATCATCTAAAACAATCTGATCCATGCAACCCTTGCAATAAAAAGCAAGCTTCATGCTGACTTACTGAATTAAGGCTTCCGGTGAGAACAAAAGGATGTTAAATCCGTTTTATTGAGCCAACTTGGGCAATTCAATACACTTAAGTTTGTAAGGCCACAGCATAGAATTGCACTTGTTTACAATTTATACACATGTGAGACAAAGAAATACATAAAAAAAAAAGCTCAGATAAACAAACGTAAAATGTTTTGGCACCGTGAACGAGGTGAAGAAAACACCAAAAATCAATACTACTGAAATCTGATTAAGCAAAGATAATTCCAAGCAAACTATTTCTACACAAAGTAATTCAAATGATGCAGTTAAATTATTAGTGAATTTAATCGTTCAATAAGATTTCAAACGTATATATATATTATAGCATTTTTTTGTGCAGATATTCTGAGTGAAATCAGAGTAAAGTTCTCGGTTGTTAC
This sequence comes from Leuciscus leuciscus, assembly GCF_965113295.1. Lineage (NCBI taxonomy): Eukaryota > Metazoa > Chordata > Actinopteri > Cypriniformes > Leuciscidae > Leuciscus > Leuciscus leuciscus. The sequence continues at coordinate 3,985,653 of NC_138747.1, forward strand.
AGGATGGCAGTGGAGTTTGTCTACAGGCACTGATGGCACATCTGTGGTTGTTCAGGAAAGGCTCGTGTGTCTTGTTGGCACTGAAAAACTCTGACACGGCCAAAACTAGAGTGTCTGGTTACGGCCGTTCACTAAAAGAGTCCATGAGGGGATTCATCAATGACATGAGATGTTGGCAAACAACAAGTTTGGCCTGCTTTTTGGTCAACATGTTTTGGCCTCCAAATGATAGTGAAATGTTTCTCATCAAGTAGGACTTTTTGTGGTTTTGGATTATGTTGTAACTTGTACACTTATCTAGAGTCAGTCCTTGTTCTGTGGTTTGCACAGAGGAGTGTGTTAGATGTATTTGGAAATCATTAGGCATTTTGGAACTTATTCAAATTCTATTCAATTAAAAACAAAACCTAAAAAAAAAAAAAAAGACAAGAAAAAACCCATTGAGGATAGTTTACAATAAATGCTTTTGAACATCAGCAGGTTAGAACTCATTGGAAGAGCAATCGTTCGTTCATTCATTCATTCTCTTTTCTTTCTGAAGTTGATACTCCTTCATATCCTACTCTTTTCCTCAATTCATAACCAGTATTCATCTCTGTATTGCATCATTATGACTGCGTCCAGACTAAAAGAGGGGGGGGGGGAAAGAGCAGAGATTAAAATGGATGTAGTAAACTTTGTTTACGACACATTTAATTAACACATAAATTGTTTAAAGAACACTTAAATTACAGGGATGTTTATCATTTTGTACAATTGCTGCCCCTGGAGTGAAAGAGCATGTAAATACTGTGATACTCACTAATAATGACGACAATGATGATCACAATCACAGCTATCAAAATGGCCCACATCTGCAAAATCAACAAACAAGTAAACATTGTCATTTGGTGCATATGATGGCGCTTTCAGATCACTTATCCATTTATTTAATATATTATTTGCTACCTGCTTTGGTTTAATATTGTGTGTGTATATATATATATATATTTTTTTTTTTCATTTAAAAAAATACTGTATGTCTTTATATGTCCTATATTTTTAACTTTAACTGTAATGACATTTTGGAATAACAAAAATAAATATCACTGTATTTTAACCATCGGCTGCATATTAGTTTCTCTGTTTTTGAGTATGAGTATTTTGAGCTTATGGAAAACAGGAAAAGTAATTCTCTGACTATATTATTTTGAATAAGTATGTATTATATTTAAATATATGTATTTGTTAATAATTATACATGTATTTATTATTTTTTTAATTATTAATTATTACTGATATTTATCCATTACAGCTAGCCTGGAAATCCAGACCTAAATGTGAAAGATTAATGGTCTGGCGTCAACTAATGAAAATCGGCCAGCTCGAGGGGCGGCACCAAGCATGCATTTGAAAATCTCACTGCATGCAATTGGATAACACTACGACCAATCACAACAAGCCCCATACGCTTAGCTACCAGCGGACTCTTGCCGTATCCACATATCAGCAAAAACGCCCTCAAGCGCCGTCTTCTGTTCCTCTTTTAGATAAAAAGCCAAGTCTTAAGGCTGATTTATACTTCTGCGTCGGACCTACGCCAGAGCCTCTACACTGTAGTCAACGTGTTGGTTTTCATTTATACTTATGCGTCGTTGTCCGCGTTGACGCGCAATTACACTTGCAGAGGGAGCATGTGAAACCTGAGGGAGCGGACCTAGCAGACCAATCACAGCGCTTGCGTCCGCGTAGAGTTGACGCGTTGTTACATTTTTGGAGAGGTGCACATCAGGGTACGCGCGCTACACACAGCCTACGACGTAGCTACGGCGTGAGTTCGACGCAGAAGTATAAATAGGCCTTAACTCCTTCATTGTAGCGGACAAAGCCGTTTCAAACAACTGGTGTTCATCCATAGCCATCTTGCAATGTTTACTAATGACTTCGCCGTCGCAGCGCTGACGTCTTTGGTTTAGCTCACCTCTGGCCCGCCTATATCAGATAACCCGATGTGATTGGTGCAGCTCGGATACAAGGGAATATTTAATGAGCATCATTACTCGACACAAGAGTAAACTCGCTGAGCAAATTCAACTTGTGCTTTCGCGAGAACTCTGGATTTCCAGGGTACATTACAGCTGCATGAAGAACAAAACTTCCAATCATCTCTAAAGCCTTAATATCTATTATAAAACGCATTTAAACTAAATGAGTGTATGATATGAGTGCTGAACTCGTGTGTCTCCTTGTTTTACCTTGACGTTCTTCCACCAGTACTTCCTCTTGAGTTTGGCGGCGCTGGTCTCAAACTGGGAAGCACCGGCCTGCAGGGCATCGGCCCGATCGTCCAGGTCAGAGAGCTTCTGGTCTCGCTCCAGGACCTTATCGACGTTCACCCTCATGATGTCCACCACCTGGAGGGGGGAGACTGCTGTTAGAAGAGGATGAACTCAGCAAAAGTGATGCTAATGGCTGGAAAAGGTCAAGGAATCTTGCCATGTGTGTAAACACACAGCTGTCCGAACACCAGGGGAAGTTTATTAATCGATTTAATGATGCGAGACTTCTAAAAACCAGGCAAGCAACAGGAGATGTACTTCGATGATCAGCGTTTCACACTAACAGCACTGAAAGAAACAGACCGTCTTAACCTGACAGAATGGGAAGTTTCCAGCGACATTTCTCTGTCCACACTGAAAGTGCAGGACACAAAAACAAAAACATATTTGATGTTTAATACACATAGAGCAGGATTTCAGACTGATGTTACTGTGGGCGGAGCTCAATGTGAAATGACAAGAAGTTTTGTTGCTGGTTAGGAAAATAAATAATCAGGACTGAAAACTAAATACACTTATCTTCTTGGAGGCAAGATTTGTCCAAACATTTGGGAAACCAGTCTTAACTGGTATTATTATATTATTTATATATTAACTTCCGCATGAACTGCTACTGAAAAATGACGATGACTCATCTTGTCTGGAGGGGCATTTTTCTACTATTGTTTTTTCTCTCCAGTGAAATACTCATTAGAATGAAACTGTGTTTGAGGACTCAATATAAACTCTTGACTTCGTGAGTTTCTATCTGTTTTCCTACTGGAATCAACAGCATTTAGTTTAGTTTTACACCATCATTTGAGACTAAATGCACTTTGATCCATTCATAATGGTGTAAGAGGTATGTTTTGAGTTTATTATCTGTATTTATCAAAAATAAAAAGCTCTAGTCTAGAGCATGACATCCTGTTGCTCATTCAGTCTGAACAATTCTTACACCTTCAGCAGAAGAAATGGAAAGCATAAAACCCCCTGCTGTAATAGAATTACATAACAGGCAATGGCACACAGACATCTCAGCCTCCTCACATATGCTCTAGTGCTCCACAAACCCTGTTGCAGGATGACGGAGCTCCACCCACTGAAGAGAGACCGGCGTGTGCAGATCCATGTTTCTCTTACATAACAATAGTGACGGGGCGTTACATAACCAGCCGGCAGCCTATGAGCTCGACCCAGACTGAGCGAAGATGTATGTTGGGAGAGGTCAACAGTCATTGAGTGCACAGAGACCTGCATATGTCCCGATATAAACTTCCTCAAACTGAAATCATGAATATGACTGCGGTGAGCAGCAGAAGAGAAGTGGAAACACTGCTGAAGGATTACATCGTGCTCTTCAGGGAGTAGACACACAGAAAAAAGAGAGATCCACAGAGTCAAAGAGAAAGAAGCACATTCTGTATCATTTAACTTAACTGAAATTAAATTTTTTATTTTATATATATATATATATATATATATATATATATATATATATATATATATATATACACACACACACACATACATATCACCGGTCAAAAGAAAAAGTAAACAAGCTTGCATTTATTTGATAAAAAATACAGATTTATTTTATTGTGAAATATTACAAATATTAATATACTTTAAAATATAATTAATTCTTATTATATATGATCCTTCAGAAATCTTTCTAATATGCAGATTCATTATCAATGTTGGAAACAGTTGCTGGTTAGGGTTAGGTTTTAACCAGTGAAACTTTTTTCAGGATTCTTTGATGAATAAAAAGTTGAAAAATAACAGCATTTATTTAAAACAGAAAGCTTTTGTAACAATATACACTATCGTTCAAAAGTTTGAGTTAAATTGATAAAAAAAAGTAATAGTAAAGATTTATATTGTTAGAAAAGATTTCTATTTTGAATAAATGCTGTTCTTTTAAAAAATTTACTCATTAATGAATCCTGAAAAAAGTAGCACAGGCTCCAAAAAAATATTAAGCAGCACAACTGTTTCCAACATTGATAATAAATCTGCATATTAGAATGATTTCTGAAGGATCATGTGACACTGAAGACTGGAGTAATGATGCTGAAAATTCAGCTTTGCATCACAGATTTTTATTTTTTTATTTAAAGTATATTAAAATAGAAAACCATTATTTTAAATTGCAATAATATTTCACAATATTACTGTTTTTCGATCAAATAAATACAGGCTTGGACATAAGACACTTCTTTCAAAAAACATTAAAAATAGTAATGTTTCCAAACTTGTGACCGGTACTGTATATGCTTAATACTTTTGCGGAAAACGTAACACTTTTTTTCTTCTTCAGGATTCTTAGATTCATAGATAGTTCAAAAGAAGATTTATTTAAATTCTAAAAAATGTTTTTTCAATTTTAAAAGTCTTCACTGTCAATTGAATACGTTCTTGCAGAATAAAAGTTTATTTCTTGTAAAAAAAATGTTTTCCATAAAAAGTAAATCATATTAATTTGAACAAACCACTAACCGCACTAAATTAATATTTATATTATACTACTATACTGGCAGTAAAATTGAGATTGTACTGCTAGACTATATCTTGTTCACATGGATTCTGGTCTCTTATAGATTAGAATGGTACGGAGTGCCTAAAGGGACATGGTGATGGAAAAAATATGAGATGGGAGAAACAAATATTTCAATGCTTTTATGTTTGCTCGCAAAAAAAGTTTTGCGCTCCCCCGAGGAACTTAGCGTTTGCTTGCAAAGGGATGTGGTATGCAGTGTAAATACTTGCAGTGGTATGATTATAGTCAGGGTATAAAATTAACATCCTACTTTTTGGTTAGGTAAAACACCCGGATGATGCACATAATAAACCCCCCAAAAAACCGAAGTGTGGAATGTTGGATGCTTCATGCACTCAACTCTCGCATATTTAATGACACAGCGGAGGGGGAGGGGCATCAGAAGCCGCTATTGAATGATAAAATAACTTTATAAATTTCATACAACACACGATTGAGTACATGGTGCATAAGTGCATAGTGTTTATTGCACCACTTGGAACACAACTAAAGATATGCACTTGAAGAAACATTTGATTAAATAGATTGATGAATGAAAAGCTGTCAATGCGTATGTCTGATTAGGTGTCAGCCCTCACATTTTCTTCATGTTTCTTTGGTCTCAGCGATTTCGCAATCATTTTGTCTTACATAGCCATATAGTGAGTAAATGTATACATTTAAGAGTTTCTGGCAAAATTTTAAATTTAGCAGCAGGCGAAACAGTTTGTGTCATTACAAAATGTATTCAATGGTGGCGCCTAAAAACAGAAGAGTACAAACTCGCATTTTATATAATTGTAATATTGTAGTCATGTCTCACAGGGTGGAGTTTCAAGGTACAATTAAATATTCATTGTACTTTGTACTCGTTGTCCTGAAATTGTGTAACTGTTCACATCACAAAGGAACCATCCCTGAGAACATCGAAACGGAAATGAAGTGGACTATTTCTAGCTGTCCATGAGGAACACTGGGAGACGGTGTCAGGTGTGTCCTCTTACCTCATCCACCTGTGCCTGTGTCTGCTGAAGCCTGCGGTTACTCCCAGCAGTACCAGAGCCATCTGCACCCGGGGCGGACCTATGACAGAGAGAGAGAGGGAGAGAGAGAGAGAGAGAGAGAGAGAGAGACAGAGAGAGAGAGAGAGAGAGAGAAGGAGAGAGAGAGAGAGAGAAGGAGAGAGAGAGAGAGGCTCTTACATTACATTTAAAAAAAAGCCTTTGTCAGGACAGCTGGAAAAGTCCAGGCAAACACATGGAAAACCTTCTTGAGCAGTCCGTATCAATTTTTTTTAAGTGAATAAAGCTTAGCATAACGTATTCATTACTGCCGCTAATGTGATGTGAGCTGCGTGAAGCATCTGTTAAGCTCATAAAGGTCCTGTTATGTCATTCTTACAGAAATCTAGTGTGACAAACAGCATGTGATACTCTACTGCCACCTAGGGGCTGATAGACGACATTACTGGAGCTCGACTCAACCGGGAGAACTGTTAAAGGGATAGTTCACTTTGAAATTAAATTTTGGTATGTTTTAGCTTACCTCAAGGGCATCCAAGATGTAGGCCTAGGTGTCTTTTTTTCCGCAGTAGTTTCAATTTTGATATTTTTAGGTCAAACCGTTCTTGTCTGTCAGTCATATAATGCAGGTCGATGGTCACTTGTCTCAAAGAGCATGCACAGAGTCCAAATTAAAACAATTCCCCGTCGTCCAAATTAAACAATTCCCCATCATAAGTACACATTGATGGCCTAAGACACGAAACGAGCGGTTTGTGTGAGAAAACGAACAGTATTTATATCGTTTTTACCTCTTGAACACAGCTGCGTCCAAATGATCTGAGAGCGCGGGCGGGTATAGATATATACACTAGATGTCGCATTGGCTACTGCGAATAAATATAATACTGTTCGTTTTCTCACACAAACCGCTCGTTTCGTGTCTTGGGCCATCAATGTGTACTTACGATGGGGAATTGTTTAATTTGGACTCTGTGCTTGTGTTTTGAGACCGTGACCATAGACCTGCATTATATGACTGACAGACAAGAACGGTTTGACCTAAAAATATCAAAATTGAAACTACTGCGGAAAAAAAGACACCTACATCTTGGATGCCCTTGAGGTAAGCTAAAACATACCAAAATTTTATTTCAAAGTGAACTATCCCTTTAAAACTACACACGTAAACAAAGTCCTGGTTTCAGAATAACACACCATACAGAGGATTTTACAAGAGGATGACAGGCGAGTTCATAAATTCAAAGTGGTGTGAAACCAAATAACAGGAACATATGTAGAAGCATTTGACTAAAGACGAAAATGGGAGGTATGAAACACTCAAGCTCAAACGAGTGTATTAAAGCACTAATCAAGTTAAGCTCTCTGTAAACATCCAAAGACACTGAACCAGTTCATAATGAAACAACATACACACATTCAGCATGAACCACGACTTACAGTAGTCCCAAAAATGTCTGAACATCATTGCATTAGAAATCCAAGACAGTCTCTAATCATAATTTCTCACAATTAACGGAGTAATTTTTGCTTAATGACGTTTAATCTGGTGTCAAAGTTTCTATGAAACGGAGTTTATTTGTAAAGGTAAAATCTGAATCTCTACACAGAACACAGTCATGCGCTGTCAGGAGAAATGGGGTACGTTGGGGTACTTTAGGGGTCCAATAGCTTCTCACAACTGCTTTTTTAACCTGTCAACTTCAAAAAGGTGCATTTCAGTATCTTAGAGTAGTGATATGTTCCCTTAAAATACTACTATGAACTTTTAGGGGTAAATAAGGCACAAAGCTGTTGTACACCTATAGGTACAAGTTTTGCAAAACAAATTCTGAGTGTGTGTGTGAAAGGTCTCAAGCCAGGCTTTAAAGGGATGGTTCGGAGTGATTTCAACGTAGGGTTCCTTTGCACCATGACCTCGAGCCAAACACCCCTTTGGTCGAACATTATTAAAGTTAGAGCTTATTTAGAGATATCAGCCGAATGGCTTAGTGCAGGCGCTAATGTATCCAAGGTTGTATCTGGTAAATTACTCCACTAATAATGCCCAGAATGGTACCAAACTTCTACAGTAGAACAAATAGGTTCTGTACTAAACGAGGCATTGGAAAGTTTGTAAGTACATCAGGAGTTTATTTAAATAACACTTGCCCGATGGCTAATGCTACCGCTAACCCGGACGTCGAGGTCACTTCCGTGATTTGGGAAAAGCCTGTAAAAGTCTTGGCAGAAAGTGATGCATTAAAGGATGTAGTGTAACGACGCCCAGTTCCAGGAATGCACTAATATTTTGTTGGTAGTGCCAGTTTGCACAATTATTAGTTAACACTAAGTTGTCAACACTTCGGGAAAAAATATTTAAAAAAATGCATCGCTTTCTGCCAGGACTTTTACGGGCTTTTCCCAAATCATGCAGGGCCTGAATTTCATTTTGGAAAATGGGGGGGAAATCCCCCTCTTAGGATATTCTTATGGGGGGTGATTTTTTATTTGAGGGGGAGTTTAGACTTTTTTTTTTATTACATTTATCTCGCCTAAATGTTTGCTCACTCATTGCATTTTTACAATGGGGTAATTTTGTTCTTAAGAATTTACACAACTCAAGGAAGCTTTTTTTCAATCTTTGAATTAAATTGAAAAAAAGTAGCACAAATAAATACGATAGAATAAAGATACCAATAAAGAGAAAAGTTTTTGCTTAGGTCTAACACTAGTATTCAGAAATACTACAGAGACTGATTAAAAGTAATCAAATGTAAAATTACACTGGGTAGTATTTTAGTCCTGACTAAATTAAATACATAGGCTATTAATCCTGATTCCTTCAAATGAAAGCTATGTTTTGTTGTTTTGACAACCAAATTAATGACAGACACATATGTCTGCTGTCACTGTAAGAGCTAGTGCACGGATCCTGTTTTCATTATACGGTCACGTGCGATTTATGCTTATTTAAGACATAACCGACTGTGTTTAGAGCATCGGTTCCCAACAGGGGGGTCGCGGCCCACAAGGGGGCCTCAGCGAGCTCTGTGGGGGGTCGCGTCATATTTTGAAAAGTTTTGAGTAATTTGCATTAAATAAAAGTCCTTAACTTTTTTCTGTTCAAAATTTATATAATGAGCGAGTTCATCATGAATCCATTTTCCAAACCGTGTTTTTGTCTTATCCTGAATCACTATGTCTATGGTACACCTATAATAAGTGATTACATTGGGACTATTTTACCCTGGTTCAGATCGCTGCCGCTGCGGAGTAGCCCAGTACCTGCGTGACTCGTCAAAGACGCACACAGAGAGAGAAGTAGTTCCGGCTACAATGTTCTTCTGAAAGACGCATTATTCTGTTAATAAACGCATGTTTGTTATCGCTCGCTATAGCGCCAAAAGCCTAAAAAATAAAGCCTCACATTGACAAAGCCTCACAAATAACATGCAAGTATTGAGGCCCCAGACACCAGTCATTTAGTAATAGCCTATATTCATTCTTTTTTTACCTACACACAAGTGTGAATACTGATATTTTTGTTATTGCATTTAAAATAGGGCAAATTTATAGGCTACTCCTAGGCTTACATTTTTAAATTACAAAGGGCCTACTAATGTTTTTGTTATTGTATTTTCAATATTATAGGCTATTATTTGTGCATAAACATATCTGTTTATAGTAAACATACCGTTTGTTTGACAACTACATATTTTGTCATCCTTGCTGCAAGCTTACAAGAGCGAAAATATCATTAAATGTGAAGGGGGGCCCTAAAATATTTTCTTGGGAAAAAGGGGGTCTCAGACAAAAAAAGGTTGGGAACCACTGGTTTAGAGGATACTCACCAAGACCGAAATTGACATCATTTTTGACTGTTAAAGCGATATAATCCACGAAAAATAACTTTTGTTACCCGCGAGCTGTTTGTGAGGCGGCTTTACTCTATGTATGTGTGCAGAGAAAAAAAAACATCTCTCAGCCAGCGCGCAAGTACCGAATAGTTTAAAATCGCGTGAATGTTTAAACTGGTAAGACTTAAAAAGACGTGCAAATGGTAAACTTTAGTTACTCATGATGCAATGCTGGCCCGATTATGCAAGTGACAATTCCGTCTATCCCGACTCCCGAAACGCAAGAGTGTATTATCGCCTGCAGCGCTTAACGATTGCCTTGTGCAACACATTTTGAGAGACGAGAGATAGAAGACGCAGCACCGCTGAATCACTCACGCTGTTTGAGAAATTGCGTCTCGCAGACAGTTTTAAAATGACTGATTTGATTTTATAATCTGTGTGGATTAATTTACTAATACAACCTACATGCTAAAGTGAATCAATGTTTGCGGGAATTTCCCGCATTATAAGTGGGAGACCTGCGGGAATGATTAAAATTACGCGCAGTACCCGCAATCCCGCGCCGAAATTCGAGCCCTGTCACGGAAGTGACCTCGACGTCCGGGTTAGCGGTAGCATTAGCCATCAGGCAAGTGTTATTTAAATAAACTCCTGATGTACTTACAAACTTTCCAATGCCTCGTTTTATGAGTACAGAACCGATTTGTACTACTGTAGAAGGTTGGTACCATTCTGGGCATTATTAGTGGAGTCATTTACCAGATACAACCTTGGATCCATTAGCGCCTGCACTAAGCCATTCGGCTGATATCTCTAAATAAGCTCTAACTTTAATAATGTTCGACCAAGGGGAAAAAGGCTTCTGGGGGGGGGGTTTGGTTCGAGGTCATGGTGCAAAGGACCCTAGGTTGATTTTACTCCGAACCATCCCTTTAACTGCCGTCTAATGCTGCGGATAAAGAGTGACGACAGGAGACTGGAAGAGAAACATCAGGACTCAATATAGAGCAAAGAAAAACACACACATTCCACACCCAGACGTGGAAGGTACCGAAAGCCTCCAGGTCATGTGACTGGCAGAAATCTCACTGCAGAGATCCTCCAGTGTAAGAAAACACATGGCGCTTTCTAAATGCTGACTTGTGTAAATCAGATGTTTCATCACAATACTTTTATATTTTATATTACTTTTATAATACATTTTTATATTTTGAAGTCTGATATTTGAACCTGACATCAATCAAATATGATATTTGCGACAACTCAAAACATGCTGCGATAAAAAAATTACAATGAGATTCATGAGCCTGAAATTAATATTACATCCCTATTTTACAAAAACGGGCAACATTTCTATCAACTCACAGATTCAAACCAAAAAATATTATGAAATTTCTGAAAAGTGCAATTCCTGTTATCCAACTGGGACATCCAGAATGATTTTTATTTGTTAAATAATAAAGAATAATAAATGATTCTGAAGAACACATTATTTGATGTTTATTGATGTTAAGTCTTCAGGTTGATATAACTATATATTACCAAGCTGAGCAAAGTGTTTTTGGTGTTTAAATAGTTTTTTGTTGTTGTTTGTTTACATTGATGTTAAAATGACTTTTAGATTTGTGACATTACTTTTATGTAGGCTAGTCTTTCAGAAGTTGTAGTGATGCTTTCTTTACCCAGAAAGAATGTGAAACATGTATTGGTTATATCATTTTCAGTTTTTAAATATAATTAAAATGTATTTTACACACTTTTATTGCATCACATATCGAATTATTTAACAAGTTACCGCAGACACATATTGCATTTTTCTTCAATATCATGCAGCCTCGAGATACATCATGATCATATCATTATTCATTTGATTGATGCATCAATCCATATCGATGCATCACACACACCTCTGCTATTTATAGAGATATAATTTGTGCTGATGTTAATAAAACTTACAAGTAATTAAACACAACTGTTTAATTTTCTGTTCTCAAACTTGATTTTCCAATTGGAAAATTATTCCAATTCTATTACATTTATTCTAAAGTTCTGTCTAAAACTGTAAACTATACCTAGCATTAAACATAATCATGTCAATAATAACATCCAGGGAACTGGTAAGTTTTGCGAGCTAATCTGACACAGACTTCAAATTAAGTCACACATCCTCACCAGTACAATAAAGCAATAAAAGGTGAATACTTCATAACTGTTCATTAATAAATCGATAAACTACATCATAAAGCATAACAAACCACTACTTAAAGTGCATTTCTGATTAATTTATTGTACATTTACTAATGATCTGTTAAAAATTATTTAAAAGGAAATTATTCTCAGGTAAAATCCTCAATCAACCAAGAGGTAAAAATATATATTCAAATAAATAATATATTTATTACAAATAATATACACGTAAGTTATATAAAGTTGATCATACACTGTTTATAGTACGTCACCAAAAATATCAATCTACAACATTCAATCAAAGCATATTAACTGAACTGCAGTCGGGCTGTTGAAATGTGAAATCATATTTGATGAGGCTAATTTAACTAAGCTTATTTTATTTTATTAACCGTTAATCGTTTTATATTAAATCTCCACATTTGCGCCGCAACTTTGATAAGCATCCGCATTTAAAAAGTCAAAAGACAATACAATTATGTAATTTAAACAACAAAGACAACTCATATATGATATTATAATGGTAAAATGTGTGTATTTAGCCTCAGTTTAAATAATGTTTCAAGTTGTCACAAACTTTGTTGTCAGAAAAAAGCTGTTAGCCGTTAGCATGTAGCGGATATACTAATATATACGGTCTAAAACTCTTTAATTGACAATTAAGTTCACTATTGGCGTTATTTGCGACGATTCCAACTAAAAGCGACTTAAATTAAACTCCAACAGTGAAAAAAATTTAAAGTAAAAAGTCCGTAAGCTAATCTGCTACGCTAACCTGTTGATTTAGCAGCATTCACACCCATTTGCTGCACGACACACACTTCACAAACACACCCAGAAACTGATATTCATGAACATGTAAAACACGACATTACATATAACATTAGGTACTGTATATGGAATCATTGAGCTCGTGCGAGTGATGTTGGTGTAATTTTACTTACATGTTTGTTGAGTTTATGTGATGTGTGAAGGCCCCGATTATACTCCAGCTGCTACTGTGAGCGCGCGCGTGTGTGTGTGTGTGCGCGTGCACACAGAAAAATTCCAGTCAAGTTGAAAGTGGCTTTTCATATTAGTATTAGTATAAATTCATACTAATAAATATGCATATATAAAAACATAGTACACTGTATAGTATATTACTTTTATTTACTGTAATAGGATATATATATAAATATATAAATAAATATATATTTAATTATAATTGTAACATTATATTTGTATAAATTCATACTAATAAATATGTATATATAAAAACATAGTACACTGAATAGTATATTACTTTTATTTACTGTAATAGGATATATATAAATATAGAAATAAACATATTTAATTATAATTGTAACATTAATGTATGTTAAAACTATAGTATACTCTATATATATATATATATATATATATATATATAATTGCTGTTTCATAGCAGAGGGAGTTTATACAAGTTACATCATAAAAACAAAGAAAAAAGGGTCAGTATGAGCAACGTTTCTCTTTTAAGATTTTATTTTACAGCAGAAATTATATAAAGCATTCAGAAAACATTTCCCATATTTTAAGGGCAATTCAAAATGTTTTGCATGGCTTCAGCAGCTGAATATTTATTTTTATTTTTTTAAAACATATCCAACAATTCAGTGATGCTCTCACATGCACAGTTACAAAACAAAAAATAAATCAAAATAAATCAAAGTAAATAAATAAAACTCACAAGAAGGACAGAAAGAGGGAGACGGCCGAGAAAACAGAACATGAGGCAAAACTCATTGGAGGAGGAAGAGGAGGAGGATACGAAGGGCACAAAGCATGAAAGAGAGAGAGAGAGAGAGATTGAGGGGGAAACAGAGGTCTAATACTAGCTTAACATGCAGAGTGTTGAAAGCCCACTGCCCTGTAAGAAATATGGGCTCATATTTTATCTTTTTTTTTTATTATCTTCATTTTAAAATGATGAAAACGTGCATTAGGGCTGGGGAATATGAAATCAATGTCCACAGACCACTGAACACCTCTCTCTGTGTACCTGTAATTGCATAAGAGGAAGTGAACTAAGCATGTCCCAATGTTTTTTTTCCCCGTTTTTTTTTTTTTTTCTCTTTTTTAACTTATCCATATTCTTTCAACCTAAAGAGCTCAGCTAAAAATCAAAGTGTTTATTGCTCTGTACTTGTAAGTGAAAAGCTTATAATCGAGTGGTTTTTCGGTTCAGTTTAAGCCTAACCTGCATTTCTGGAGTTCCAAAGAGAGGATTTAGGACATCGTACAAACTTCCAACTGCACCAGTAGTGTTTTCCCTCGTTCAGCTAAAACCTTCACGTGTGCTCATGTGTTCATCACACACACGCTTATAACGTACCAGGGCTTGGAGAGGGAATTAAACTCGGATGGTGAGCTGTACAAAGTGCATATTTCTCTTATCTGATGCAAAAATACGGAAAGCATGATCCGGTGGACGTAGATGCACGAGTACTGAGCTGTTTCATAAGAGGACGGGATCTCCCACCTTATTCTGAAGGTATTTGGCGCTGAGGTATACTTATCATGCATTCCCAATCCCATGGGGATATGGCAATACTAAATGAGCGATGATACCTGCACGAACGATGATACCTGCTCAGTTTTGGAAAAATGGTCTAAAAACTCTATAAACACACACACGGTCTGTCCTGTTCCCCGAGTGACAGTCTGTCTCTGAAAGCAGTGGTTTGTAACAAAGTGAACGTTGTAGTAATGTACATATTCCCAGTGGTTTCTCCTGTTGATTCTGAGCTGAACCTGGAGACTTAAGCTAACCTAATCTAGTCTCCATGCTAAACACCCTCTCCCTGTTTTAGCACCCTGAGTAAAACTACAAAAGGGAGGCAGATTTTTCCCTTCCCCAAGATGAACGACCCAAACAGAAAGTTACTGAGATACATATACCCGGTGATCCATAAACAGCTTTTCCTGGTGAATTCTGACTCTCGCTTATAATTTCCTGAAGTTTAATGTTGGATGAAATGTTATGTGTGAGATGTAAAGGACCAACTCGCCGGCCAGCTTTGCAATAAGTTGTGCTCTTGAATCTAGCAATGGTTTCCGGACTAAATTATTACATAATGCGCCAACTTCCCCGAGCACGTCCTACTTTCCTGGCCCAGTTTAGATCAGACATGGAAAAGAGAAAGAAAAGTACACAAAATGAAAGAAATAATGAAAGCATGCATAGTCTGTTACTGGGTCACTCAAATTCGCTCTAGGACACATAATGTGAACCAAAGAGAATGAGTGGGGGACAAAATGACAGGTGCCTTTACTCTGCATCCACATTTAAGGAGTGAAAAGGGAGTTTGAGAGGAGGAAACAGACCTGGGCTCCTGTTTGGACAGTAAAACCAGCCTTTAGCGTTGCATACCATTAAAAAAAAACAAAAACAAAAAACAGAGCAATTGGTTCATATCGACTTCTTTAGGAACACTCTCCTGATATTGGTTGAATTTTTAGGCACTTTCTATAATAATACTGATACAGAGTCTCTGAGATCACGAGGAAAATGTTTAACTTCTAAAACAATGGATCTAAATGTGGGGAATTGAAATGCAACTATAGATAAGCACCACATTTCTTCTTTCTTTTCTTTTTTTTAACAGGCAAAATGTGCTGGTGTAAGTTAAAATGATGCCTCTCGTCAGCTGAAATCGCTTTGGAAATTCAGGGGGTCGGTTAGTCTCAAATTTCTTTCAGGGAAATTTGTGAACCTTGTCGCGCTTTGATTCCATATAGCTGACATGAGCATAAAAGAACAAAAAGTACAAATCAAATCAATATGATTTTGCGTGACTCGACCATGGGGTTTTTGAATGTTGGTAGCAGCCCCCCAAGAAATGAAGAAATAAAAAATAAAGTAATATGAACACATGGCAGTTGTAGATTCTGATGACAGTCGAAACGTACGTTTTTTCGAGCCACATTCAGGACCGTTTTTATGCCCTTGATTCCTATTTCAGATGTGACACAAGCATGTAATCACGTGTGTGGGAATCGCCTGCTTGAAATAACCATTCACAACCCTCAAATCAATATCGTTTTTAATTGCATGACCTACTTTTAATCCTGCTAACTCCATCCAATACTCATGTTGAGTTAAAGTAGATGGTAAAATGTGAGAACACTTTCTAGTCATGTTGTACAAGACAAAAACCGTGGAGACATTTCATCCTCTGTATCACAGCTATAACTGTAGGGTGCATGAGTGAAGTTTGGTCATTCAGTACTAGTTCTCCCAATACTGTGAAAATCTGCTTCTCAAAGGAATAGCTTATTTATGTCCTGTAGAACTGGATTCTGGTCACCAGTGGTAAAAAAACAACAACAAAAAACACTATTTAATTCTCGCTAACCCTGAAAAAGAAAGATCCAGTTGTGTCTGACGGATTTGTTTAGCTCTTCCGCTAAATCTACGGTTTTATCGTGAATCATGTCATGCTTCAGAGAATGTTCTGTGAAAGAACATTTCCAAGAAAGTCTTATAGTGAAGTTGCTCAAATCGTATTACAGACCATTGCCACTACATTTTATCTTTACATTATGTTCAATGTCTTAAAGTTTCATGCACATGGCTCCTTCTTCGCAACCAATATTTACAATATTTACATACAATACAACCGTACATCTTGGGTGTTCAAAGAAAACTATACAATAGATTTTTTTTTTTTTAGTTTGTCTCTTAATGTGTTATAATCCAATTTATGAATAAAATACTATATATTCTTAAATACAATCCTCTTCGGAAAAAGTTTCTGGCTATCAATGTTCCTTCACCCATCTTCGATATGTACAGGGACACCTCAATAGTCAAAAATAAGGATTTTTTTTAAGCTTC
Source organism: Leuciscus leuciscus (assembly GCF_965113295.1). Classification (NCBI taxonomy): domain Eukaryota; kingdom Metazoa; phylum Chordata; class Actinopteri; order Cypriniformes; family Leuciscidae; genus Leuciscus; species Leuciscus leuciscus. Next base: position 4,002,404 of record NC_138747.1, read on the forward strand.
TGTATAGGGACCCTTCAAAAAGTCAAGAAGTCAAGGCAATGTTCAGTGAAACTCCATGGGAAAGCTTGTGGCGGCTTTCTGGAGCTCTTTGAAATCAAACAGTAACAATGAAGAAACGTATCACAACACACACACACACACACACACACACACACACATACGCACGCACATACGCACGCACACACACACACACACACACACACACACACAAATGGAAGATAACCTTTGCAAATATATGTCTGGCGCTGTGGCACAATTGATAGAACAATTCACATTAAAAAAAGGTCCGGAGATTATTTCAAACCTTTTAAAAGGTTTTAAGCCCACACAATTAAAAACAAAAATACAATAAAGGCAAAAAACAATAATGCAAATAAAATAAATAACTGAACTATATAAAAATAATAGTCTTTATAACAATATATTTGGAAACAAACAGGCAACATAGGGCTAGGCTTATACGGACTAGTTTGATGGTGCCACAATATCACCAATTTGAATGAATGAAAATAAAACACAAAACATTTACGTCAGCATGCAGGAGCGTTTCGCTCAAACACATGCACTGTATCCAGATTCAATTCAACAAACACAGGACACACAAAGTCAGGCCAGCAAAAATGACATTAAGAAAAGGACCCATAAGAAAGTCGAAAACAGTGCACACGAAACAGGTAACCCAGAGGGCTTTGCTTCAATTCCCCAAGTTGTCGTCAGAAGTCCCCTAACCCCCATAAAGACAAAGGTAAGACACTGATATTTCAAACCCAGCATTTTTGCCCTGACCCCATCTACATTCATATGAAGGCTTCCCTTTGAATGAACGGACAGCATTTGCAAAAACAAAGATTCGTGGAGATTTCAAATACTCTGCATGCATATGGTCACTGAAATGAGGCCTTTTTTTTTGGTTTACATTTTCTAGGTTTTGTTCTTTTTTTTTTTCCCAAACTGATTGTTGTATTTTTTTTTCCTTTCAAAATATAAAAATGTAATCTGAAGCGCCTTCCAGCATGACGTTTTTCTGCCTTCTATGATCTGTTCGTGTCGCGTGATATTTTACAAGCGTCGTAAGAATAAAAAGCCTTTGCTCCTTGGTCTTCGTCCGTTTTTTTTCCTTTTTTTGTAATCTAAAGAAAAAAATCTATGAAGAGTGCAAAAATGCCATGAAGATAATGTCATATTTCCCCAATAGTTCATCCGTAGCGAGAAAATACACAATGCAGGAGCAGAATCAGTCACAACGCTGCTAGAGTTCAACCGTCGCATTTCCGATGATCTTCCGTGTTCCACTTCTCGTGTAATTTTTGCTTTTTTTCGTAAATTGTTCGTCTCTTGTAAAAACGCAGTGAAGAGGAAGAGAACAGTCCGCTCGGAGATGTTACACTGCGACGGGGCTCTTTGCGGCGCTCTCATGTTCCTTGGCCTTTCTCAATTCTTTCGCCCTGAAAATAGACCAAAAAACAGAGTATTGTAGGGTTAGCCTCAATAGTTCACAAGCATTCTGGGCCCTCAGAGGAATCACAGACCATTAGCCAATACACCTGCCAGTTTCGTTAGTGTATCCTCACTGGAATCAGCAAAGAACAACAAATATACCCCGCTATTAATCACAAAAACCTTTTAAATCCTCGAAGAACACAGTACACAGATACAGCGGCTTAAAAAGCATTTAGACACTTAAGTCACACTTAATGTCTGAATGTCATTGCATTAGATAACAATAAAATCGAAGCAAGAATCATTTATTTTAAAGACAGATAGTACAAGCACACTTTTCAAGATACTTGGTTTGATTTTTTTTGCATCTAATCCAATGACATTCACACGTTTTTAAGTGTGATTTAAGTGTCCAAATCTTTTTTGGCTGCTGTATAGAACAAATGTCTTTTAATAGAATTGTGGCATTTTATAAATCTGTGGGAAAAATAATTTTCTTTATCTATTTTTTTACAGTTAAGAGTCTACAATCAGATTACAAAGCAAACACATTATTATTATTAATTAATAAAAACCTGGCCTTTAAATCCAAAGTACACCATCCATCTTAACACTAATATTATAGGATCATAACCTAGAAAGTGTGACAATTCATAACTCTACAATTCATGCACAATACATCACAGAAATTACATCAAATTCTTAATGAAATATTTATATTTGTCATCATGTTATACTTCTACAGTATCCAACATTTTAAAGACATTTTAAACCCCCAAACACATCTTTAGCTCACAGTTTGACCCCCGTCCAACCCTCAGCCCCCAAATCGAGCTTATAAAAGCTGAAAGAGATGTATAAAACAGGCAGCCAGGCATTCAAGACATTTTCTCTTCCATAAAGAAAGGATTGTTATTTCAAGCATGCCCTGATAGAAGCAAGGCCTCCATATCTTTAGCATCATGCAATTGCCAAATGCACTACCCAGCAGTCCTTAGTGTTGTCATAAGCATCCTCATTACAAGAGAGATGGAGGAGACTTTTGGGAAGATAGAGGGATTGAAGGAGAGACTGAGAGAGAGAGAGAGAGAGAGAGAGAGAGTGCTTTGTTAGTTTTGCCATTAATGCTTCATCTATATTTATTTGTTAGTTGGATCTATAGTCCTCTCTCTCTCATATAAGGCTCAGTCAACTCGGGCTCCAGTCAGCCGTCATGCATGCAGGCATAAAGCAATAGAGAAAATAAGATAAAAGAAAAGAGGGAAAGAAAGGAGAGATAGAGTCATAGGGAACAGTAGAGTCCGAAATCAAGGAACATAGACATAGAAAACGGAGAACTAGATGAAAGAAAAGGGAGAGACAGAGAGATAAAAGAGAAATCAAGGGGTACGGACTGATTTACTGAGGCTGCACTCACCCGTTTGAATAGTCTATGGTCCATCAAGGGGCTTTGCATAAACAGCAAAACAACACCAGACAGCTATTAGTACACACTGAGGTACGGTTGGGTTGGGGAAATGGGACCAAACACAATAGGGCTTTCTAACAGAGCCATGAAAACACCAAGGTGCTATCCTATGACTCCTGGCAATCGTGTTGGTGTGACTGAGAGAAATGTGCCCCTAACCCTTTTAAAAAGCAGGATATTAAAAATACTGATTCATCTAAAAGGTGCAAGTATACCATAGTGTGAGTTGTGTGCAAGCTAGAAGAACATCAGGGCCGTAGGAACACAATGCGCCTGGTGGAAGCTCTGGCCTTTGGCCTACCTGTGACGGCACCGCAGCAGAAACCGCATGATTTTTCTGGCAGCTTGGTCTTGTCTCTTGGTCAGTAAACTGCTTCTAAAACAAAATGATTAGCATGAGTGGTTATGCACACTTGCAAATAAAACCAGAAATTTCTAGAAGAAAAATGCATGTACAAAAATGTCTGCTATGGCGAGATGCAGGACAAGATGAGCGCTAATACTTAGGATTAGGAGTTTGTTCAAATCCTACTCCCAAGTATACAGAAATAGTAATAAGCTGCTCAACCATAAAATGTCAGCAATTAAGGATCGAACTGCAATTGCTGCAACAAGTTATGTGACAACAAATGGCGTACAAAAATAATGATGCTTCTATGTGTACTTGGACTCGAACTGTTAGTGAATTAAATATTTTCCCGGGGTCCGACTGGCGCTGTTTCAACAACAGATTGTCTCTTAAAGTAAACAGGAGGGTTTTGAATGCTGCCATTCTTCAGAACGCTGTTTGGCAGTGTGTCACATTTTTGAAGTGCTGGCAAGTACTTAGTAAGTCATCCAAAAAGACAGTACATTTTATTTCCAAGTAGTAACTTCAGGTGCAATGACACTCAATAAATGCATGCATAACCTCCTGACCTTTATTTCCTATGCAAGAATAATATAAAGATGGAAAGTTTTGAATCATTATTTAGTTCATGACTACTGGAGTTGCCAAAGTGCTCACACCAAAAACAGTGTGGGTTTGTTACACCAAGCTCCTTTTATAAATTCTGATTTGTTATACACTAGGCCATAGATTTTTAGCCACTAGGTTTGCCCTGTACGAATGCTTTGTACCTGAGTTTGTGCTGCACCAGTGCAGCTGCAGTAGCTCGGCTGCGTGGGTTCGGCCGGCCGAGCTCTTTGTAGCTGCGGTAATATTGCTGGATCAGCACGGCTGCCCTGCGACTCTGCTGGAACTTCTTCTGTTCGTGGTAGCTGCGGAATTTACTCTGGATAAGGATGGCGGCCAGCGTCATCTTCTTATAAAGTGCATACTGCCAAGAAGACAGAGAAAGAATCTTCTGTCACACGAGAGAGAGAGAGCGAGATCTGTAGCAAACTACCACTTGGCCACTTGGCTAATAATAAGGGTGGCTGACAGTTGTTTTCAGCTGGGTCATTGCAAGTCAGGATGCTTGGAAAAGTGGCTAAATAACTAAACCGTTCTTAGCAAGCTGCATGATATGAGCTAGCATTCATCTTTGTAGCACTACAAGTTTTGTTCAAATCCATAACCTTAAGTATAGGAGATAGTAACAACAGTGATTAAGAAGCACCACTAACAAACATCCAGTTTAAAGCAGTAGAAGGTGTAGATGAAGCAGAAAGTTTTACCTTCAAGGCTATCCATGTCAGCTTGAGAAAGAGAGAGGAAGGAATTTAAGGTATTTTTGTAAACCGTTTAATAATTGATCATTTAAAAGTGTACAAACAGAGGTTTCTGAGTGTTGTTGGCCTACCTGTTTGTACCTCTTATAACAGCGCTGAATGACAGCAGCTGCCAGTTCCTGCTGCTCCCGAAGCGGACGACCCTGCAGGATGGGGGAAGAGGGGGATAAGGTAGGGTGGAGAGGACAGGAGAGAGATTAGCGTTCACAAGGAGGCCTGCAAGGCCACAGAGATGATGCCATCTGATTCCCTTTGTGCCTGGCCAAGGTGTCCTCTTAGACTGGCAAAGTTGCGTCGATATGCTCTGAGACCTGGGAGAAGGTTATTCTTCAGAGCACGGCGCGCCAGCAGAACACTGGGAGAAATCTGCTCTGAACAACCAATGTGGTGTGGACTCAGGGATATCTGCGCATCCCGTTAAGACAGACAGATAGATAGAGGGAACAATGCAATCATTCCTTATAGCAAGGCCATGCTAAGCTCAAGCAAATTTCCCCATGCTTGTCTACAACACTGACCCTATCTCTGCCTTTTGAGTGCACACCACAACAATCATATCACCTTTCACGTCACAGGACTCCAAAGATCCGGATTAATATACCTTAAGTTCAGGAACACCATACAACACAACACAATACACCAAGACCTTTGAAACCGGACCATCACGAACACTGGCAACACACCACCAATAACCTACATAGGTGACACCTGGTGACTGGCACCTGGGTGAAGCCCTGCCCTACCTTGTACTTGCGGAAGGTGTTCTGGACCTGGCGGGCTGCCTCATAAAGTTCTCTCTGTTCAGGATCAGACAGGGCCAGCTGGGTCAGGTCACGCTCCTCCTTGTTGTGGGAGGCGTTGAGGAGCGCAGTCCATTCAGTGGGGGACTGAAAGCCAAGCTTCCCAAGAGGACCGTCGAGTTCCGGCTGTCCTCCACCGTGGACTGAGGCCAGGCCAGGAGAGTGAGTTAGGGGCTTGTTAAACAGGAACCTGGGAATGATTGGGAAAACAATTACATACAAGAGAACCCAAAGAGTTTGCAACTATCATTCTTGAGAACAGATCAACTTTATGATGAATCACCTCTCTGCATCTCCAAGGTAACTGGCCAACCAGCTCATAGTGCTGCTGACTCCAACACCATCTAGTGTAGTGTCTGATGCAACAAAGTTTTCCCTCTTGATGCGATCAGACGTCGCCTCAATGACTTCCTCCGCTAAAGTCATCATGTTCATGTTCTGAAACAAATTGTTAGGTACTTTTAAAATTGCACCAGTAAATGTACATGTTCATGAGCTCCAAAAAGTGGTTTACAGGACGGATGCATAAGATAGCGAACAATATTGCCACTGAGACACTAGACAGAAGCCAGTACAAGTTTTGCAAGGTCCGTCAGACTTATAGCACTACAAAAGAAGCAGTTTTGGCAGTCTACTTGTGTCAAAGTACCTTCTCTATGCCTCACCTGCAGGTCTCCGGTGTTCTCCAGATCCTCTTGGCTTGTACGCAGATCAGAGATTGTTCCAGCACTAGCAACTTCTCTTAATCTCAGTCTGTTCGCAAGCCTTTCCTTGCCAAGTCCTACAGTTGGCACTCTGCGTCCTGCAGCCTGTCTGGAACCCCAACGCCCGCCTCCACAAGTTGAGCCCAGCTTAGTCTGAGACTGCTCAGCATCTCCCTGCTCTTTCTCCACAGTACCTTCCCTCGGTTTGGAAGGGCACGTTTTAACCTTGTGGGCCTGTTCTTCTAGTCCGAGAGGGGCAGAGCAGGATTTGCTGGGCCGAGTTTGAAGGGTCTCTGGGTTGGGTTTGTGTTTCTTGCTCAATGGGGCGTCCCCGTGACTAACACTGCTATAGAAACTGGATGGTTCCGACCTGGGTCTCCTCAAGTCTGCAAAGGTATGAAGAAAGTGTCTAAGAGGAAGAACACTTGAACACAAATTGAATCACTCAACCTGACCTATGCAAGGTCTTGCTATTATTTAAGGTTGTCTTTAACTTTATGGATGTAAAGCAAACCAACTGACAGAATAAAATATTCTAGTTCTCACCTGAGCTGGAGCTGGAAGCAGAACAAGTGATGCTGCTGTCTTTCAGCCCAACTGAGGATGTCTCCGTACCCCAAACATTCATCCATCCCTCTGCTGCTGAGGCCTCAGTAGATGGAGAGAAAGGCATGCTGGCAGTTGTAGTCAGTGCTCCTGACTGCTGCTCATCCCTCTGAAGGCTTTCCAGACATTCAGCCAGCTTAGTGTGGCCACGGGATCTGGCTATAGCCAGCGGTAAGCGACCCAAAGAATCTGGGATGGCCAGCGCTCGCCGATCCCATTTATACAAAACCACTGCTGCTTCCATGTGACCCAAAGCACAAGCCCACATCTGAAGAGATGATGAAGAGTTGCATTTAATTTGTGTGGCATATTCTGCCCCTTCTGTATGAAACAACTCATTCAAACAGCATTGTGAAACTACTTGGCAGGTATTATGTCCTAGTGTCAATACTCACTAGTGGGGTACACGAAAAATGATCCACGTTTAGAGGATCAACCTCAAGTTCCAGGTCAATACTGTCTGCATGCTTAGTGCTGTGAAAACAAACAGAACAATACAGAACAGGTGAATGATGTACATGCAATATATATGGGCATTTCGTGCCAGTATGCAATCTGTATACTCACCGCCACTTGATTAGTGTTTGGATAAGGGTGGTGTAGCCCTGGGCGGCTGCCAGATGAAGAAGAGTCATGCCCCTGAACGTTTTGGAGTGGATCAGGTGCTTGGACTTGGCCCAGCAGGCGCGGTTCATCATTTTTTCACAAACTACCACCACACGGCTCTCAAAGGAGCTGCCAGCCGGACCTTGACCCTGGCTCTGACTCTGACCTGGTGAGAACTACACCAAACAATAAAGAACCAAGTAAATTCCAAGCATCTAATGGTGATATCCATTAGTTTAGAGCAAGACAGCATAGCTCAAAAGGATACCTGTGCCTGTTCAGAACTGCTTCTTCCTCCTTCTCCTCCTCCTGTTCCGGTTCCTCCGCTCTCAGATGATCCTCCACCACCTTGTTGCTGCTGCTGTTGACCGGCCATCTCTGCCATCCGTCGCTCCATCTGCTCTAGGCGTTCCAGGATGGACATTCTGAACTGGTTATCTGCATAAAACACAAGGAGAATTTAGACTATGCATACATTTCAAACTACTTGTTTTTTATATTTTAACTTTGAAATCAACATGAAATCAAAATTGAGTTTATTTACTTTCTTAATACACATTCCTGGTCTTATTGTGCACGATTCATCAGTGCATGTTATACCAAAGATTTTTTTTTTTGTCTTCATAATCTTTCAGCTGACATCACCAATGCCATTTATAGGTGTGTACACACTGGCAGCATTGGTTCAAGGTTTTTCAACTGCAGTATTCTGCTGTAGCAGGTGGAAAATCACTGGCATGAATACCAAAACATTAGTCCCGTCCTATATTTTTTCCAGATGAGTATCTCGTTTAACTCAGAAAATATGTCACGTTACAGACGTAAAATGTGTTGCAAATTTCACTTCGATACCGATATAATTTTTTTTAATGTTTGGATTAAGTTATTAAAAAATTCAGACAACTTTATTTTCCGAAAAAAATTATATATTTTTGATATCTAGTACAAATAGGCTGCAATTCTTAAAAACAGTTTTGAATGGTATACCTTTTTTTAAAATGTACAAAACCAACAAGCATACAAGATGACATTTATAAGACATTTCTACTCTTCAACATCTCAAACATTCGTCATTATCTCTCATTACATCTGTCCATATAAAATAATATCTAGTTGCACATCCTTTGTCCACTTAAAAAATGGTTTCCAGCGACTAGCAGGTTCTTGTACGTATGCTCTTAATGTATTGTTTTGTTATAGTGACAGCTAACATCAAGATAAATTTCTTGCATATACGATATTGACACCAGTTCAATTCACACATACTGAATGAAAGCGAATCAAATTCTAATGAATGGACATACACATATGCATTGGATTCTGTGTTTTTCCTCCACAAACATCCACCCTTGCAGACAAAAAGAGCAGCTCTGAGTGGAGCTCCAGTGCAGCTTTGTTCAAACACTACTGCAGTGTTGGTGCAGTGCAGATGATGTCATTTCCACCTGCTGCTGGCTGGCTGTCTCTCTCTCTCTCTCTCTCTCTCTCTCTCTCTCTCTCTCTCTCTCTCTCTCTCTGCCTCCACTCAAAATGCGGCACACGTACGCTCATGTAGGCTGGGGGAGGGGAAAGGGGAGGAGGGACCAAATTGCTCTACAACGGGGCTGTGACATAATCAACGCTCTACTACACCTCCAGCAGCCTGGAGACGACCAATCAGATGCCAGCAGACTAGCCAGGCAACAGAACACTTGAAAGCTTTGTGTCAAACCTAAAACTGTTGAGGGGCAGCGTTTCAAAACAGACAGACCTAACTCATGTTTATTAACGCAGAGATGGAGAATGTTTACGGAAAATTCATGCGGCGAGATTATTTGCATTGGCTGTATTCAGGTAAATATATAAGGTGAATTCAAGGTAATTGAACCACTTTTTCGCAGTCGTTTCAATGTCAAAAAGTGTCCCAATTTATCAGAATTCCGAATCAAAATCAGCTCTTAAGACATGCCACAACAGACAAATGCATGAAAAAAAAATTAAACATCACACAGCCTTATCAGTTCCAAAAGAGTTAATTAACAGAGTTCATTTTAACTTTTAATATGAACTTAAAAAAATGTCAAGATTCTTCAAAAAGCTGTAAATACACATGAAACCGTCTTTAACAAGTATTTTAAAATTACATCTTGTGTTTGTGTGCATAAATCAGACTTTCCGATTTTGCCAAGCACCCAACAACAACCTTCACTAACACAGACCAATGACGAAGCTCATGCATAAACTAGCCCCAAAAAAACATCAACAGTACTAAACAGACTGTGCCAATCTCTGTTACCGTTTTTCAGGAGATGTTACATCAGCCTTGGTGCTTCTCCTTTGGCCTGGGTATCTCTCCTGGTCAAGCGGACCTCATGTGGGTGAGCACAAGCCTTGAGTGAAAGGACTAAACTCTCTACTCGCTGGATGTTTGAGAATCTCATGGTAATATCCTAATGCAGAGAGCCCAAGCCAGTTTCTCTATTTCATCACAGTTGCATCATGCTCTTGAGAGTGGGGGCTTCTGCACCACTTTACAGCTACAAGAGCAACAGGGGCTCAAAATCACTCACTTGTTGAAGATCTGTTGCGGTTTATTGTGCCTGAGATTGGTAATAAAGAGACTATGGGCTTTACAGTCATCAGAAATTAAACAAGCATTTGACAATGCATCCATATGGCTAGGAAGAATTAGTGCACATTACTGCACCTGCTGACAGTCTTGTTTTGCATATTAGGTAAAAGTGCAAAATTAGTGCAGAATGCAATTTGCACAGAGCAACTTCCCATCATGCAGGCCAGTTTGGAAGAAGCACCATTCTACCACGATCTGGCATACTATATTAAGACTGTGCAGCATTACTCCAAAAATGCAATCCAAATATATTCAAAATCATGAAAGTCCATGAATCTACAATAAGCATTTGGAAATATGCACGGTTGTGATACTCTTCTCCAACATTTGATGGAAAAACAGCCGGCATCTCTCTCAAATAAAATGTAATATACAGTCTGCAGATGAATGACAATTATATAGCATTAAGTAATAAAAAAATGCATCTTAAATATCTATGTCAGAAATAATCAAAACAAAGTCTAATGCACCAATGTGGAGGCAAAATAAGATGTGTACAGTTTTTTATGATGATCTTGATTATTTATTGAATACTGGATGATTGCTATGTAATTTCCCCCCTGAGCATATCCAATATTTGCTACATCTGAGCTCAGAGAGCTTTTTATTTTTTTATTTTTAAGGTTTAAAATAGACAGAGCTCATGCTCTGCTGAGCATTTCCGCAAGGATTTGCTTTAAATCTATAACAGACTGATATCCTGTTTAAGCCCATCACTATAAATGCATCGAACAGAAATGGAAAAAAACTAAATCACACAAATGTCCCTTTCGACAGGATTTAGCTGATAATGTGCAATGATTTTGTCTTAAGGGGATTTAGCTCAGCATGGACTCAAAGCTGGGATAACAGCTCCTAATGCTGTGGACATTGGTAGATCTGGTAGATCATGACCCTGGAATAGGTGCTTGTTTTTGGATAGAATTGGACCGAGGAGAGGCTGCTATGATAATGCCATTATTTCTCTGTCAGTCATAATCCCAGCACTGATTATTTTTATTAACTTTCCACATCCAACCCGAAACATCCCTTCTGCTTAAAAACAATTTAACAAACAATGTCATAGTAGCAATTTGAACTCACATTCAAGGTCTCTGATTGAGATTTGTAAGATATGTAAAGCCTCAGACCAGAACTTTGAAGGACTCAGACAAACAAAAGCTTCCAGTACAAAGACTGGAATCTAAAGCACTCTTATTGTTTATGTGTAAATGTTTTATGTCCTTATATTTGACTATCTTTAGGTATTTATGCATTTATAACTGCAAGCAATGGACTTTCAACAACAATTTGTTTAAAAGAGTTTTACTGCACTTAAAATACTCTTGTGGTCATTATATCCATCCAGAGAATTGAGCATAATGAGAAAGATATTGCTGACAATGGAACTGCTAACATTTTACAGAAAAAAGCTTACAGATAAGTATTTGCTTTGTATGACTGACCATTGCAAGTCAACACACACACACACACACACACACACACACACACACACACACACACACACACACACACACACACACACACACACACACGCACACACGCACACACACACACACACACACACACACGCACACACGCACACACGCACACGCACACACACACAAAGGACAAAAAGGAAAACACAGATCCTCCACAGAGAGTTGTATACTCTAATTACACATGAAACTAAAAGCCAGCACAACACTGTACTTGCTCAGATTATCCAATTTAGTTCAGACTGCTTGGAGGATAGACACACAAACAAAAAACAGTTTAATCTCAATCGAGAGCAAAAACAGCCCGGACGGGACAGATCTGTGTGGGCGCTCCATTAGCGGACTCAAGCCATGACCGCAATATTCCTAGAATTCCACAGGAAATCTCATCAAAGCAGAACAAGGAACTGTGAACTGTAGATTTAGGGTTGATTATAGTGACCTAGTTACAAGTTTCCTTGTAAGGGCATGTAGGCAGGCCAGAAAAACAAGAATACAGAAGTTACTCAGTTGAAATCCTCTTAGACTTATATGATGTGATTGCAAATATTGCAGATTGTCATTTAAAACACACAAATAAGACAACTAAAAACAAGTGTTCTTCATAATAATAATAACAACAACGAAAAAGACTAAATAAAGGCAAAAGACAATAGCCATAAGTTGTCAACAGGTTGGTAGAACAATTCTAATAGGTCTGTCAGCACTATATACACTGTAGATTTCAGAATAATTGTAGAAAAAAGGTCAACTTTATGGCACAGTATATTCGTCCTCTCCCTCTGGAACACTTATCAGAAGAAGGGCAACAGTCTGATCCTCTCAGCATCACTGTCGCTGTCCACTGCCCGTGGTGCTGAAGACAGACGCACTACACCTGACCGACTCATTGCAAACACATGCTTTACAAAGGAGATCTGGAGGTCTCGGAGAACACTGGTTGGTTAAAGTTTACAAGCCGTACAGTCAGTAGTACGCACAGTCCACAACATGATGATTCTATGACCATTCATTTTAAGAAACTTCCATGTAGCACCTAAATGAGTCTATGTAGTAAATATTTTCCACAATTCACCCAGCATGAGCTCTCTAAAACACTGCCCTCAGGATAATTAAATAGCTTTCCAGAAGAGAAAATGCTCACAATGTTGTTTGGGAAACATCGTAAACAAGGGAAAGAATATAGCAGGACACATAAAGACACTGACACCTGGAGCGCAGAACTAGAACCTATATTCATCTTAAAATAGCCCGTGCGTGTGGATCAAGTTCATGCCAATACGAAAAGAATCATGCATACAAACCCGAATCAGCCAACGTGTTATCTGTCAATCACACATGTTCTCCATCCAGCGTCAAACTAACCGCAGGAGCCGCTTGGCACATGAGCCAACAACAATAGAACAAAGTGTAAGTGCGGAGAGTGAAGGGAGAGAGATAAAGACCCCTCGTCCCCCTCCTCTACACCTCCTCCTGTTCCCTCCCCATCCCTGCTGCCGATGCTTTATCTTCTCCGCTCGTTCATGGAGACGCGGGGCTTCATCCGCCGCAGGTACGCGCTTTACGCACCGCTTTACGCGCAGTCGTGCGCCACCGGCTGGCTCTCCAAACACTCGCAGGCATAACAGTCCTCCTTTTCTAACGGAAAACATTCGATTGCAGAAACAAAAAACGTATTGTCGGATCTTTTAACATTGCGAATGCTCTGCGCGTCACCAGTCATGCTTCTCCAAACCGAGATCGAGTTTTGCATCGTATCGCTTTTTAATTTTTTATTAATTTTTTTTACGTGTTTCTGTTTTATAGCTGTTTACGACAGCTTCTGGACTCGAAGCATTCCGCTTTTGACGTATGACTAAAACCGCGCGTTTTGGCGCGAATCTGAAGTCGAGTGGTGGTTGGATATGGACGTGTTTTTTCTTTTGGGAGTGGCAGCGAAACACAATGGAGACGCCGTGATCACTCATATAAGCGCTGGGAACAATGTGACGGTCGCTCACACGGGTGTTTTGCGACAAATCTGTGTCAACAGGAGGCAGGTTTACTGCTCTTGCCCCTCTCAGCCTCTGTCCTGTGGTTCAGTACCTGCAATGCTGCAGACAAACTGTTTTTCTCCTCTCTGCATTATGACAAATCAGGCCAGGCGGTGTGTCGTTCAGTGCCACGCACATAACGCGCTGGATGCACGCAGACATGAAGCTCGATTAGACGAATGAGATCTCATCTCATAACCTTTGATCACTCTTTTTCAGCGTTTTTATATTCCCAAAGTTCACCTAACAAATGTAACTATAATACACTTAACATTTTGGGATTGCCTTAAATATATCTAGAGTGTAAATCGCTGATGCAGGGATGAATGTCACAAAGAAACACGAAAAAAAGAAAACAGCTTATTTTTAGGATCTTCAAGATATATTTACATTATTTGGACAAATAAACACATTACCACCACATTATCATCATTACTGTAATGTAAAATTATATCTTTAAAAGTGAATTATTGTGTCCAGACTGGATGGTTTTAATTACTCCATTACAGTAATGGCAATCTAATGAGAACTATCATTGAGAATAATGAGAATTAAAATCACAGACACACTATGAAAATTATAATGAGTTTTTTCACATTAAAGTTGAGGACATGGGGGGGGGGAAATGTGCTTAATTGCCTTTTTTAATGCAAAATATCATTTTTCTCCTGATTCTGAGTGAATTTTAGGTTTGAGTTTTTCCCCTCCAGGCTTCATTATTGCTTTTCAGTATAAATATACACTGAATATGAAACAACCTTGAGATTTAGTAAAGTCAGTAATCCTTTTTATTATTAAATATGACCTGGACATTTCTTTGTGAGATTCACACTCAGAACACAATCAACAACAAACCATGATTTTTTATCACAGAACAAGTCCATATAGTCCTTATAACCTGATAAGTATATATTCCGTAAAGAGATTTGTTTCCCCCACACTTGCAATGACAAAAGACCGAAACATACACCACGAGTGCCTTTTAGTCTAGTCTTTTTCAGCTTTATTTTTAACCCAAACATGACCCTGTTATACAGGTTAGAAGGATTCTCCACTGTCTAACCCAGCGGATGTGGATGGCAGTCATCCTTGTAGACCTTAAGGTGTTACAGAAGTATCTGGCCAAGGTTTGGCAGCCCAGTTTAACCATATTCAGGATTTGCTAATACAAACCACAAGCCAAAAAAACACACACAAAAACAACAAAAACAAATAAGAGCAGAGTCTATGTGAGCTGTTTTTAATTTCCCTTTAGACTAGGCAAACACTACCTGGCCACCCCTGTTCAAAATACAGGTAAAACTAATAGTTTAACAGCAGCCAAGTGTCTTTATGCACCTGCTAGTCATTTGAAACACAGCTTGAAGAAGTATCTGCCATCAGCCACCCAGAGATTTTTCAGACAAACATATGCAAAACGCAAATGAAACATTAAGTATTCATTATGCATGAAATAGCATGAATTCAGATTAAAATTCTATAATTTTGTTACACTGTTTTGCTGAAAATAACCAATAAAAAAAGATTAAAAAAAAAAACACACAACCAAAACTGTTTAACAGCAACACATGATGTAAGATAAATCCGAAACGTACCGTCCAGTGAGAGCCAGTCGTGTTGAGAGGAGGGCAGGGCGGGCAGGGCACGGGCTTTATACTCAAACACCACTGAGTTGGAGATGATTTGACTGCTGGCTGCCACCTGCAGGGTCACCAGGCCCGTGTCATGAGCTTTCAAAGGAAATGAGACACAAATTAAGATTTAATTTAATGTGCAAAGAAACAGCTTAGAGTTTGCACACCATTTACAATGTTAAGAGTGATGGCTCAGAGTATTTTTTTATTTATATATTTAGTTATGTAACAGTGGAATTTTAATGAGTTCTCTATGACAGCTGTTAAAAACAGTCCTTTGTTAGTTCACAAAAGACCACATTATATATTAATGGACTACAGTATTGAAACCACATGAAGGTCAAAATATTTCAGCATGGAGAAGATTCTAAAATCAAATGTTGGTTTGGGATGATTTGGCATACTGACTTGTGAATTTTATTTGATGCTTTTGGGATGCTGAAATGTAGCAGACTCGCACTTTCCCTCCAAAAGCACAATTTAAATGTGTATATGTGCATGCAGTTTGTATAAGTGACTGTGCTGGAATACCTGGGCAGTAGCAGCGCAGCACCCCGGGCTGGATGAGGGAGGCTGGAACTGTTATCTGATCAAACAGGCAGGTATATTCACTGCTGGCCTCCTGCCATGGACCGGTGATCAGAACCTTCACCCCACCCTGAGAAATATATACAAATAATGAGCCTTTTATTTATCCTATTAAAGCTTGCAAAGGCAACAGAATCCCTGAGATTGGTTGTTTGCATTCACTGCATGCTTATACTGTCAGAATTTAGATCTAGATATCTTTTGGGGGGTGTATTTTGGCCTAAAAGTGCATTTTTTTTGTATGCCAGTATGCCACAAGAAACAAATTAAAATACATCTCTGATGATATATCCTTCCAACTAGGAAAATGTCAACCAGTGTTTGTGAGAGCTGAAGTGTTGATGTGGTGAAGTCTGATATCCCTCTGTCTATGTTTGTCCGACTGCTTCCTTGCCAATAGGCATGTTAATGACAGGCTGAGCATGTGTCTCATGTGGCCCAAGGGCTTCTGGGACAAACAAATACATCACTTGTTGTAGAAGACCTTGAGCTTTACATTCAGACCTCACAAGACTGAAATCTATTCCTGTATTAAGCAGCTTGTGGCTGATTTCCATATGAATTGTGTGCTTTCAGAACTCCACAGGTCTCCACAGAATTAGAAAACGATCATTAACCAATCCCTACATGTACCTTGCCCCTTGTTTGTTTATTATTAGCTGCTAATAATAGAGTATTGTTCATTTTACAATCTTTAAATCCCTTCCACAAAATTCTGAAGATTTTCCCACCATATCTGTTTAGAAAATGCAGATTCTGTCTGGTCCTGCACATTTTCCCACATCTCTGCTGCCACCTGGTGGCTATTCTATCACACAACTACAGCAGTTGAGAAGCCTTTTTTTTTTTTTTTTTTTTTTTTAGCTCTGCAGAAGTGTCAATCACAAACTCACCTCAGGATAAGACCACTCTGGAGAATAGTCCGTCACCACAAACAGCCTTCCGGTAGCCTGTAACATTGCCATGTTCCCGTGTGCCACAGCTGCCGACACGGCCTCTGCCACCTGCATGTACGACAGCTGTCCCGCCTCGCCCGCCACCGCCCCAGCCTGCGTGGACTGCGGACTGCAACAGGGCTGCAGGCAGAGGTCCGAAGAATTGTACCCTCTCGCCCCATGAGCTCCTTCATCTGCACCTTGTTGCGCAGCGGTTCCAGAAGAGACCTGCCCCTCTGTTCCCGAATGGGTCATCAGCTGATGCCCGTAGAGAGCGCTGCCGCCCGGCACTACTGCCGTACCACTTCCGCCCTCCACCGAAATGAAGTCATTGATAAGATCGGAGAACTGATTCCCGAAGGAAACATCAAAATGGTCCAGGTTGATCTCCATGGAGCCTCCTCCATTGGTTCCACTGCTGCCCAGGCTCTGGTGGGCTCCTACGGTGCTGAATAACCCCTGCACCAAACCGGCTCCTTGCAGGAGCGGCTGAAGCTGTTGATGGGGGCTGTTGGTGGTTCCGTTTCCCTCCGTGTTGTTGCACAAAGTTCCACTTTCCGCCCTTGCGCTCGTCCCTCCAGATCCCTGCCCGACTCCACCAGCTTCTGTTGGCTGCTGAAGGTAGTGCTCTGTGCCCCCTACACCCTCAGGTTCTCCTCCTCTTCCAGGCTGTGTCATCAAACAATCTGAGTCCTTCTCTTGGACGCCGCCTCCTCCTCCTTGTTCCGCTCCGGCTGGCTGTTCCAAACCACCCACTTCTTCATGCTCCTGGCCTGGGGTCGGGAAGCGGTTCTGGTACTGCAGAAGCTGGAGCGATCCGGCTTGTCCATTCCGTTCATTTGGAGAGCCACCATTGCAGTTAGAGGCAGTGTGCTGGCTGGGGTGTGTACGGTGATGGAGATGTCCGTTGGTTCCCGTCGAGTCCGTCTTGACGAGACCCATGTAGGCATTGGAGTCGTGGGAGTTCTGTGTCGAACCGGAGTTGTTCTGGTGCGTTTGGGACTGTGGAGAACCTTGCAGAAAGAAGCTGGGGGAATGACCCTGGTGGGCCAAGTGAGAGCTGGAGATAGCTTGTCCGTAGCCTGCTGCTGACATAACACTGGACGGATAGTCTTGCTTGGCATCAATGGCGCTGAAATCCATCTGCTCGAGTGTGGTGCTGGGACTGAGTCCACCTCCAGACGGCAGCAGTGAACCGGTGGGTGTCAGAGCCAGAGAGTTTTGTGCAGAGCCGCTGCTTGAGGAACCAGAGATCCCGACCGCATCGCTCACCACTTCTCCAACCTGATAGCCACCCTCTTTAGCCAACTGCTGTTCAAATGACGTGTCCTCCGTCTTGATGTTCTTCACCAGAGAGGGGTTAAAGACGTAACCGTTGTCGTTGAGAGGCGGAGAACACCGCAGTCCGCCGTTACTGCAGCTGCTCCTGTTGCCCTCCTCGGTTTTCAGCCCATTTCCTCCATAGGTCTGACCTTGCTTGGGGTTGTTGAGGAAGCAGTCAGGGTCAAAGTTCATATTGGTCTCAGGCAGCTTGATATTCCCAGCTTCCAGGTTGCTAGACAGCACCAGCTCTTCAGACACACTGGCTGTGGACAGCATAGCAAGTTCGTCTGTGGACCCTGCATCCGCCAATCCCACTGCTCCAGCAAAGGCAAACTTGTGACTGTCGGTGGTCACCGCTAATACTAGACTGCTAGAGGCTGTGTCAGCACCCAAGAGGTGAGCGTTGGGGTCTACAGTGGGAGACATGCTATAGACAGGGTCTTCTGACATGAATACAGTGGCGGACTGAGACAGGCTGTTCATTACCGAGGCTACGTGGCCCATTCCTGTCACCACGGGACTGTCGGCCATGTCGGGGTCAGAGTTTAGCCCGCTGCTGATGGAGACGGGTGAGCTCTGGGTGGTATCTGGCACTTCCACCTGGTTGGTTGAGGACACCTCCATGCTGTTCTGGTGGAGCAGCGCCGGCTTGTGCACCTTTCCGTTCCTTTTCTCTCGCCCGCCGGTTCCCCCAGCACCGTCGCCCCCCGCCCTGCCATTTTTGCTCCCGCCGTGGCTGTGCTCCGTCTTTCCCTCGGACACGTCGTTGTTCTGAACCTCGGAGTGGGTGCTGCTGTAGGCGCTTCCAGTGCGAGGGTCCACTTTCGGGGAGATGATCCGGTGTTTGGCACTGTTGCATTTGTGATGCAGACTGCTCCCAGCACCTACAGAGAGCAGACACATTTTAGGTTGTTATAATATTAACATAACCATAAATACATTGAAAAAAAACATGCATTTTGATATATTTTATTGACTTATGATTCATGGAAAGAGCTGGCCCTCTGTATTCCACATAAAATGCTAAATGCTGATGTTTATTCCATGAAATGTTGCTTTAAACCTCATAATAAATAGATTCAAATAAATATTACATGATTAAAACAGAAAAAAGTTCATTTAAATAAATAAATATAACATAATGTGTATGAATATAGAAATTAAGAAAATGTACATTTTACTTAATAAACATAATAAAAAAATTAAAGAAAAAGTTATAATGTTCAATTACACCATGCCTGACAGTATTTGTGATGTGGTGTAGGAAAAAAAAAAAATCACTTGACAGGTTTCGCTTGACTCGACATTGTCATCTATCTATCTATCTATCTATCTATCTATCTATCTATCTATCTATCTATCTATCTATCTATCTATCTATCTATCTATCTATCTATCTATCTATCTATCTATCTATCTATCTATCTATCTATCTATCTATCTATCAATAGGATTTCAGGGAAAATGAATGCATTGGTTTCATAATATATACATTGACTCAACCTAATTTTACTCGACTCAATAGTGCCATCAACTGGCCATAATCTATACTGAACCTGAAATTATGACGGAAAGGGTTCTCAGTAATCTTGCATGTCAACAGCAATGTCCAAATTTAAATAATAAATTGGCAGATTTATTTTGTAGGGGGGAAATTATAAACTATACATTCATACAGTGAAATCACTGTTAGATACGTTGCTTAATGGCTCAATAAAACTCACATGACTCCTTATAGAAGAAGAATAGTATAGAATAATAGGCCTGAATAAAATAAAGAATTTGATGAGAGATATTTCATATTGAAATCTCTGACTTTTGGTTACAGAGTTGAGACATTGTTACATGTTTGAGAGAGTTGAGACATTTTGCTAGGGATTATTTTTTTTCTTTTCAGGAGACAAATCTGAAAGGCAGGAGGCTCTTCGTTGACTGTCATTACTGTCTAGGAGAAACAATTGAGAAATCACAGATTGCCCGTTCCCTTACCCAGGTTTCCCGTGCAGAGGCAGTTGTGAGTCCGGGGAGGAGGTTTGGTCTGGTGGCTGTCCAGAATTTGCTGCACGAGCTGCTCTGCTGAGAAGCCAGTGCTGCTATTCCCATTGCTGCAAGTCCACTTGATGCCATGAACTGCCGGGAGAGAGAGGACACAGACGTCAGCCAGACAGCCACACAGACCAGCACCTCGCCAGCACTACTGACACTGCAGGGGAGAGAGCCTGCCCGCCCCAGCACTCTCACTCATCACGGGCTCAATCCGTCTTATGGAAAGTGATCTGCCTTTTCCTACAGAAACATCTGTGGTTGAAGCGTCTGTGTCATGCTGTTGATTACCACTGACTCGACTCTCAGTTTGCACTAAATGTGTGTTTGCAGTTTTTGCACTTGCAATGAAAGTACGTGGCAAAATATTCCGGAGGTTTTAAAATCAGGGGCTATTTACCATGAAAAACTAAAAAAACCATGAAGCCGGTTTAGGCCAGGTATGTTTCAGTTTAGTTAGCGCCGCCGCCAACCCATGGGTTTTAGGCATCATGAAAGTGGCTCAGCTTTTAGCGGTGTTTATCGCCAATATAAACTTATGATCCAGGGCTAACCTTCTCCGGGACAGGTTATGTTCTGGGTAAGAGATCTCAAACCGAAATTGGACCAATCAGCTGTGAGCAAAGTGACACATCTCTGACGCAATAAATGCGCTCCCGCTATGGCGAGCCGTTTTGGAAATGAAATCTTGATATATTAACGATACAATTTTTAGTTAAAATGCTAATTCTTGATATCAGGGATGAAATTTCTACTAGTAAAAATGTGAATTCTTAATATCAACAATGACGTCATCATTCACATCAAGAATTGATTTTCAACTAGTAAAAACTATAATTCTTGATATCTGTAATTGTATTTTTACTAGTTAAATGTCACTATAGGCTGCCATTAAAATTCAATTGTTGATATCAAGAACTGATTTCTTATTAGTTGCATATCAGAAATGTAATTCTTACTAGTACAAATCGAAATGTTTGATATCAATAATTTGTGTCTAGTAAAAATATAAATTCCTGATATCAATAATTCAATTGTCACTAGTTGAAATGTATTTCTAGATGTTACATTTGTTATTTCTGATAACTGGAAATGTATTTCTGATATCATTAACTGAGTAATTTCAGATATCTAAAATGTCTTTCTTACTAGTAACAATCACATTCATGATATCAGAAATTAACATTGTCACTATTGACAATCAAATTATTGATATCAAAAAAGATTTTTTTTAATAGCAATTCAATTGTTGATATAAATTAGACATTTGCACTAGTAACCACACAATTACTGATATCAAAAATTATGATTTTTAGTAAGAATTGTATTTTTGATTTGTGAAATTGGAATTTCAACTAGTTAGAAATGTATTAATTAACAATTGAATTTGAATGGCAGCCTATGGTGACATTTAACTAGTGAATATACAATTATAGTCAAGAATTATAGTTTTTACTAGTTGAAATTGAATTTCTGATATCAAGAATAAGCATTTTAACTAGTGAAATTCGAATTGTTGATATCAAGAATTCATATCCTGGGAATTAATAAAAGTCAGAACGGCTTGCCAGTTTCTCTTGCTGCAAATTAAAGATCACAACATGGTAACTATTTTTAAATACAAAATTGTCTGGCTTTTAGCGATGATTATTTCTTATAATTACTTTATATATTTCATATAAATATTATACCCCGAATTTTAGTTTAATTATTAATAGTTTAAATGAACACAATTATATACAGATAATATGTAATATAAATAAGATATGGAATCGGTATAAAGCTTTAAAAATGACCTTACATGTCCGAGTCTCTGTATATATAGGCTATATATTATCAACTAAATAAACTAACTTCACAACTTTCACTTGCGCTGGTATAGCAAGACGTTTTCTTCTTGTGTGAATTCATTTATGTACGTCATATTCTCCAATCTCTTAATCTTCGACAGAAGAGAGAAAATTATTTTGCTGATTCTGACTCTCGCAAGAAGTGAATTGAAATGTTTCAAAGCATGTGATTGGCTGTTCGCTACTGATGTCACACTTTCATGTGCATGCGCTCCATGATCTCAGGATAAAAGCCTGAGTTGACAGAGAAAGTTTACGATCAGTGTCATGGTACCAACAAAACCTGACTGCATTGGTTTAGTTTTGTCTACTTGAAACTAATCCTGTAACCCAGAGTTTGACACATGTATCATAGAGTATATAAGCTTGTATTGAACCTGGAACATTCCTAAAGTGCTAGAAGAAAATGCTTGCTTTCAAATGATGAGACAACTGTGAGGCGACTGCGGTTTAACACGTGCTGTTTCAATGTGGCCAGTCTAAATAAAGCAAAGCAGTTCAACCCTGCCATCTGCTGGACATCTTCAGGTACTACAGCTCCACAACAGGCGATCAATGAACGGTTTATGTTACAAGCCTGAACTAGTCAAATACGGGTTTACTCTATATATGCTGTTTCATGTGCAGTATGTTCCAGTAATGAGGCCCTGGATGCTGCTTTAATGACATGAAAGCATCACAGATCTATATGAGCGGAGTGACAGTTACTAAAGCCATCTTGTTTGCTTCTTCTAATGTTGATAGAAAACACAGCATGGAACCGTGCACTTCATCTACTGAGAGCATCATTTTTCATCTTTCAGTCCAGAAATAAACATCACAGTCATCTGACACAATCCAATTAGAGACACTCAGAGAAGAACTTCATGATTTCAGTCGATACAAATCAGTTTGTCTCAGAGAGAGAGAGAGAGAGAGAGAGAGAGAGAGAGAGAGAGAGAGAGAGAGAGAGAGAGAGCTGCTTACATGCATATATATATATATATATATATATATATAGCTTATATATGCATATTTAAGTATTTTGATTATTTAACTTTTGTTAAGCACATTTCACCCTTAAATTCGCATTCTGTTATTAAAATAAATAAATAATAAACAAACAAACAAGTTTACAGTATTGAAATCATATATAATTGTTATACTAAATTTAATTGATGGGTGACTTAAAAAAAAAAAAAAAAAAAAAAAAAAAATATATATATATATATATAAAATTAAGAATCAAATTAAAATCATTGAGAATAATCAGAATTTACATAGCAACTCAAAGGTAAGACATCCAGACACAATACAGTATGGAGAATACAGGGTAAATGCGCTTATCTGAGATAAAATAAAATAAGTTCAATGTTCTTTATGCGATATTTAAATGATGTTCACATTCTTCCGCTGACATGTTAAGATATTTTTACCTGAATCACACACATCTAACCAGAATGCCCTTTTATGCCCCAGTACATATATGGGCCACATCAAGTCCACGTTTTATCTGAACAGCTTGCATCATTCAAAATACATGAGTGGTGAGAGCAGTCAGCATCAGCAACCTTAAATATTTGAGTTTATCCCACACTTCCCACCAGCTCAAACCCTCTGCGACGTCCACCTGTCACCAGTAGGTGGCAGTACCACACCGTCATCGAGCTTCACTCGCCGAAGGTCATTCAAAGAGATGATGATGATGTGAGGAGCGTTCTCCTGCCCTTTCTACCACATCATGAAGTTAATGACTCATTGATGTGTGTTAAGATTTAAAAGTCACTCTAACATTACATTGCTGTGAATGTACAGAGAGTGAACACGGACGCGCTCTTAAACTCTATTGGTTTTGTGAAGTTAAAAGCACAGGAGAGACCAGAGGATGAGTGTCAGAATGATTTGGATCTCCTCCTGACATGCATGTGTAGTACAGATGCACCCCTCTGAGAACTAAACGGTATTTAGACACTTTAAAATGTCTGAATGTCATATAAAATATGAAGGCAAATGCCACTTGTTTTGATATTTTATTATCTAATCATGCAATGACATTCAGATATTTCAAGTGTGACTTAAATGCCTAAACTACCATGTAGATACAGATTCTCTTCTCTGAAATAACCATGAATATACAGCTATTAAATAAATAGATAAATACATATAGTACAGGCCAAAAGTTTGGACACATTACTATTTTTAATGTTTTTGAAAGAAGTTTCTTCTGCTCATCAAGCCTGCATTTATTTGATCAAAAATACAGAAAAAAAAATGTAATATTGTGATATATTATTACAATTTTAAATAATTGGTTTTCAATTTATTATACTTTAAATTATCATTTATTTCTGTGATGCAAAGCTGAATTTTCAGGATCATTACTCCAGTCTATCACACGATCCTTTAGAAATCATTCTAATATGATGATTCATTATCAAAGTTGGAAACAGTTCTGCTGCTTAATATTTTTTCATAACCTGTGATACTTTTTTAGGATACTTTGATGAATAAAAAAAAAAAAATTTTGTAACAACAATATACACTACTGGTCAGTCATTTGGGGTCAGTAATATTTTTTCTTTCTTTTTTTGAAATAAATCAATACTTTTCTTCAGCAAGGATATTAAATTGATAAAAAGTGATAGTAAAGAATATTTATATTATTAGAAAATATTGTTTTATTTTGAATAAATGCAGTTCTTTTTAACCTTTTATTCATCAAATATATTAGGCAGCAGAACTGTTTCCAACACTCATAATAAATCAGAATATTAGAATGATTTCTAAAGGATCATGTGATAGACTGGAGTAACGATCCTGAAAATTCAGCTTTGCATCACAGAAATAAATGATAATTTAAAGTATAATAAATTGAAAACCAATTATTTTAAATTATAATAATATATCACAATATTACATTTTTTTTTCTGTATTTTTGATCAAATAAATGCAGGCTTGATGAGCAGAAGAAACTTCTTTCAAAAACATTAAAAATAGTGATGTGTCCAAACTTTTGGCCTGTACTGTAAGCACAGTGTGTAATGGTCTCAGCTGTAACTAAACATGCTTTGTTTTTTTTCTATACTAGACATATTAGACTAATAAACAGTCTATAAATGTTGTTTAACACTCACACATGGGTTTGAGCTGCCCGATGAGCTCTTCCTTGGTCCATTTGGCCCATTCTTTCTTATCTGTGTTGATGGAGCACAGGATGGGTCCACACGGTTTCCCACAATCCTCTATGGCGGGCACGTTCAGGTAGTGGACCAGCACAATGTCAGGGTTCTAAAGAGAGTAAAAAGAAAGACATGACGAGATGAAAGAACGTATATAATGAGGGGAGAAGGAAGTTAAGACAAGAGCGAGTTGAAATTGACACAAAAGGAGAACAGCGAGTTTCTGCTCAAAAGAAAGTCCGAACATTTTTTTGATTGGGTCCATGGAGAAGATTTAGGAAGCATGCCTTGAATAAAATGTGGTAAACCACGGTATCCAAATGAATACTGCAATGGTGCTCTCACATACTGACGTTTCTTCAACTTCAGGGATTGATTTTTTATTATAGCTAGAACAGATAGATTTTATGATTATAAATAGAAGAGATTTCATATTTGTAACCTTAAACTATAAAGAAATCATCATAAAACAGGAGTTTATAAAACAATGCATATCTAAACAGACTGAACATTTCTGGTGTGAAATTTTTTTTTACACAAATTATGACTGTCAATAAGTCGTGACCTCACTACCACCACGGCCAAGAGTTTTATAAAGTTTTTAGAGCGCTTGCTAATGAGACAAGCGTCAGTGAGTCTCAAATAGACCGACCGTAATTTATGTTTCATGGCATCTGGTGTGAAGATAACAGTGGACCGTAACAGTGGACAAAGGTTTGCTACGTTTTGATCCAGCATCTATTTATAATGATGCTTTAGATTCTAGAGAGCATTTAATTGGACAGAAAATATGATGAAAAGCTGAAGAGATGTCCTCAAAATCATTGATCCACATCGGCAGAAGTGAGAGACTGTAAGTTTTGCGAATTTTGTCATTGTTTTGGAGCGCACTAGATAACCTTAAGGCTAACATATTCATACTTAAAGCCCAAAAACTTTAATTTTGGTCTCATGGGGACTTTAACAAATAAAAAACGTGTGTATTAAAAGTGTGTTTTACATAAGTCTACAGGGCAGAATTTGCATACAGTTAAAGAAACACCCATATGCAGAAGTGAAATTAACCCATGCAATTACAACTTCATCTAAACACACACACACACACACACATATACCCCAGAGAATCTGAGCCACGGCGGAGGAGCAAACGCGTTAAACGTCGGGTCTGCGAGTTGTTTTGCGTTCGGTGGCATGGAGGTGGGAGTTGTTAATTGGCAAGCACGCGTGAAAACACAACAGTCTCCCATTCTTCGCCCGAACTCCTCGGAGCAGATGCCCCCAATTAACTTCTAAGTATTTACCAACATCAAAACACCGCAATTCATGCCGGCTCAGAATTACGGCCATAAATTATCCTAATTGACAGCGTAAGAGTAATAGGTGTTGTTTAAAGCTCAGCTGCTATAAGCGTGAGACGTGGGTGTGAAGGGGAAACGTGGAGCTTTGGGGCCAGACTGACTAATCAAACCGGAGCTCATAGATACACCCAAAGGACACGACTGATACATGTGAACCAAACACAGAAACAGCCAGGAGTGTTGTGCATTTTATGCTCATTTATAGCCAAGAAAGTAAGAGAGATTGTTTGGATTAGTTCATCATTTGTCTCCCAAAAATGATCTAGTTTATCGTTGGGGTTGAGTAAAAGCACATGTGCATGACGGGAAAGGTTGGCACGGGTTCTCTGACAGAGAGAAATGTGGCAGCGGCAGCAGCTTGAGCCGTTTTTGAAGCTTTGTCAATGTTAAACTGTCAATAAATTTCCCCTGCTGCCACTTACTTACCTTCTCTATCAATCTAACTCCACGCTTTTCCTCCCGAAACTCTACAGCGAGTCACGCGACCTGAGCTAATCGATGAGATACGGGCCAGAACCTGACTTTAAAATCAGTTCCTTTTGTCTTTGCATCACCTTTGACTTTTAAATAGAGCCAATCATTCAGTCGCTCTTGCCCGGAAGAGTTAGTACGTCTTCTCTCAGGCTCCGTGAAAGATGGAATCAACTTCTCCTTTCTCAGCGTCTGTCCGACGGCTCCATTAGCATTTTAATATTGCAGCGTTAGCGACCAGATGGGAGACGGAAAAGAGCTAACACGTTCAGGGATGCATATTTCGAGGTGTTTGCACAATACCTTTGGTAGATTTAAAAAAAAAAAAAAAAAAACTAGCTGATTTCATCACAGTCTCAAACAAGAGAGAAATTGGATTGCATTATTTGTTTGCCCTTTGAAGGCACTATTTTACTGTTTTGTGCTAAAACTTCCACGCCAGCATATTCGCCCCACCACTCTCCGTTTTTATGAGCAGGAACATTCTGGAAAGGGGATGTAGTTGCTCAAAAGTGTCAAACGTAATATGTGCAACAGAAGGGTCTCACGTAGTTTCAGTCACAAATGCCTGATGCAAAAATGCTAATTTGATTGTCTGGTTTTATGCAATTTTAGAGTCACATAATCTGTTTTTGTTTGGCAAAAAGTGGACTCGAACGTGGGTCGATATATGCGTCACAACTTTCAGTCACACGCCTTACCTCTACACTATTACTAACATTAACTATCTAGCATCTTCCAGAATTGTATCTGGTCCAACCAGACGTCAGTGGGCAGAGTTAGTGTAAATAGCCTGTTTTTCCCCCACATTTTCAGTGTATAATGTGTTAATTTAATCAAATTGGCCAAAATATTTAACACAAAATGGATGTGAAAGAAGAATTTTTGACAGTGGTTCTCAGCCAGGGGCCCGGAGCCCACTAGAGGGCCTCAGCAAACTTCCAAAGGGCCTAAAAATGACACTAAATATCCTCAAAACAAGGTTATTTACTTAAGAAGTAAAATGAAAGCGTTACAAAATTTGTACGTTTTTTGCAAGACATCAAGAAAAGAAGAAAAAAATTATATTTGCTCATCTTTGCTTGAAGGGTGTTAAGATGTTTACTGAAAAAAAAGAAAATATTGATTAGAGAAATGAATTTTTTTTTGCAGTGCACACACATTTTCCTCTTCTTTCTGTAGAGCCTTCACAGAAACTGTTGCACTTCTTCTCGGGTTGCCAATCTGTTGCACATTTACCTAATATTGTTGTAATGTTAATTTGAGTTTTTCCTGCACCTATAAAGTCACATAAAAAGCGAACTGAGTTATTCGTATCATGTCAGTCAAACCTCTCTCTGTATTAGGCGGTTCTAAGCGCATGTCATCTAGATGTGTTCGTTTTTTAATGTTTAAGATGGTTTTACTCTGTCAAAAGGCAAGGCAAGGTTATTTATATAGCACATTTCATACAAGATCAAAAGATCAAACTTCTCCTCAATGACGTGCTGACTCCCCCCAAAAGTTTCCTTGTTTTTAGAACTGAATTTTGTAAGTGATTTTCACTTCATTTCTCTCTGGTTCACTTCCCAGTGGTGCAATACGTGCTGTTGCTTATGGCAGCTTCAACACATGGCTGTAACCTGGCAACAAGCCTTGACAGATACACACACTCTCACACACACACACACACACACAAACACGCATGTTTGCATGTGTGGCCAGTGTAGCTCAACCATAAACTGCTTCCCATCTCATCAAAGCTAATGAAAGTAATAAATTAAGTGTATAAATACTCTCTCTTTCTCTCTCTTTCTCTCCTTCCACACAGGTGGATCTTGCATTACAGGCACGTCTGTGTCAGTTTGTAAATGTCTGGAGTCGTCTCACACCTGCTGTACTTCAGCTGTGTGTCTCATTCAAACTGCTGCACAGCAAACACACATTCAAAGACACACGCAAATGCAATATGAATAAGAAATAGTACCAAATATGAGATCGGTGTGAGGGAAAAGACTGAAATTTAAGCTTTTATGCACTGAAAATCTTCCCCTCTGTTACTTTTATGGTGCTTTTTTTTTTCCTGTTTCACTTTCACTATATGGAAAAAATAACGACAGACTTTTAAAGTCGCATGACGTGGAAGTTACGATATGATTTTTTCCCTATTGTGGTGTATATTTGAATGAAACAGCTTTTCGAACAAGAACAAATTAAGGGGGCGGGATTTGATTTTGCCTAACGGGAATTGATTAGATGGTAGTGGTTTGCTATTGGTCGATCTCGTGTGAGTGACAGGTTGCCCCGCCCTCATCACAGAAGACAAGAGGAAGTTATTTTGTTTGAAGATTATGAGGGCACATGAATTAAAAAAATAAATCATATATAATAAATACTGCAATATGTCATGAAAAACAAGAAATGTCCATTTTGATTTCATGTTGACTTTAATTTATGGATGAACTATGCTTCTAAATGTGAATCACACGGATCCAGATACAGCGTCCGCACAGTGTTTGACATTCTGCTGGCACAACACTGTGTTCACGCGTGACATCTATCGATCACACGGTCTGTGTGTGTGTGTGTGTTACTCATAGCCGTCTGCATTGCATACTGTGTTAGTGTAAACGCATTGAGAGTGTGTGTTGTACTCTGGGCTGTGTTTAATAGCTGCCCTGGACACAGTGAACATGATGATGAATGTTCCAGTGTGTCCATCATTAAGCTGCTCTCTGCCCAGGGCGCGTGCACACACACACACACACACACACACACACACACACACACACACACACACACACACACACACACACACACACACACACACACACACACACACACACACACACACACACACACACACACACACACACACACACAATTCATTTCAAGGGCAATTTGGTCTCACATGTGAAGGGTTTTACGTGTGGACACAGAAGTGTGTTTTGTAACCCATTAGGTTTTTCTGCATTTAAACTGGCCAGAGGCTCCTGACACTGATCTCTACGCTTTATAGTCTCTCCAATCACTTCATCTACAAGCTGTTTGCTGTGGCTTCTAAAGTATTCATCCCATTGATGCTATTCATTATGACATTAAAACATGAATACACAAGTTTACAGAGAGAAAAAGAGCCTGAAGTGCTGCATTAACCCTTTGTTGCACGAATTATAAACTATGTTTCGTTCTACTTTCAATACTGTAATATAATTATTCCAATTTATTTATTATCATTGATATTTTTTAAAATAATGTAGTTTGGCCAGTGGTAAATATTTATATTCATTAATTAAAAATACAACGGCATATCAAATCGGACAGCCAAATAGAATTATAGGTAAGGGTCAAAGCTCATCACTCATAGTGGGTTGATTGTAATAGATCTTGAACAGTTAAAATGGATTTTTAAAGATGACTGTTAGTGGACACCAGCATCAGAGCGTTAATCATTTTTTCCTCACTTTTATTTACATGCACAGGCCCACATGAATACAAATGAACACACATGCAGCTCTACTGACAGGCATCTGCCACGGGGAATAGAGACGTCTCTTAAGCAAATGGAGATGTGCAAGAGAGTTGAGAAGATCTACTGTGGCATAACAGGAAATTAATTGAGGACATCAATACAGCATTAATCTTTAAAACACAGATGCAGAAAAAGCGAGAGATGTGACAAGAATGTGAGAGAAACAAGAGACAGACTACAGAAAAAAAAAATCAGAAAAATATAAATGAAAGTAATTAATTGTATTTATGATGGCAGGATGACTTTCATTATTGTAAAATATATTTTAAAAGTATAATTTAAATTTATAAATAAAGTTCTCTCTCCGAGTTCATCTCTGTTCCTCTAAAGTTCCCAAGAGTCTCAGAGAAAAACTGATGCATGATGGACTCAAACAAAGTGAAAAAATTAATAAATCTATCTTTGCATGCAAGGTCTGATATAATGAAAAGGCTGAGAAGCGAACATCAATCATTGAGTGTGATTTGAGTGTGTGTGGCCAAAATGTCAAAATTGAATGTTTGTGTACATCAATGAAACACATTAAGAGATAAAGGGGAAAGAAAGAGTTATAAATCTTTTGGGAATATTTGAGCAATCTTAATGAGCATCATTGTCAAAATATAATTTTTTTTTAGAAAGCACCTTTAGAACAAGATAAATCTACATGAGTGTGTACAATATGAAAGCTTGCTTTCAAAGAATATATATGATTTAAGCTTTTTTTGGGGGTCTTTTGCCACTTGTTGATGCTTAAAATCTACTGTTTTTACTTGAAGACATGTAAAAATCATGGTGTGACCTCTATTTGACCTTCTGTTTTACTCTACTGGGGAAAATATCCAATTTCAACTCGTTTCTTCCCATTTGTGTTTGTGTTCCACTAGATTGAAAGCGTGTAAATGAAGGAGAAGAAACCGAGGAACGATGAGAAGCTGCACACGGACACCGGGGGAATGCTTGAGAAACAAAAATGCTTACCGGACTTAAAGAGAGTCTTGGTTGCGTGACAGCGCTTTAATTGCTTCATTACCGTAATTAATTTGCTCTCTTTTCAATTAGCAGCTGGGCCTTTGTGATATTTTTCAGCTGTTATTTTCTCTCCTCTTTTCTTTCATTTGCTCTCTCTTTCTCTCTGATCTCGTGGGACAGACCTGACGTTGCACCCCTCCGAAGTGAAAGTCCAGAGAAGCTTCTAGAGCAGAGACTGTTCAGTGATGTATCGCTCTCATCCTCCAACACATCTGCCTCCCTCTCTCTCTCTCTCTCTCTTTTATTGAGTTTTATTGGCATAACCAGAAATGAATCTGTGCCTGCACATAAAACTCCACAGTTTTTCACAGAATGTCAGTGCCTATCAAATCATACAATTCCACACATCGTTCACACCTTGCATGTTTATTTATTGGTAAACGTGATTTCACAATGTTCCTAGATTAAAGTGGCGCTATGCAGTTTTGGCAATTTCTTCACTGTTTTCTCGCTTTTTGCTCGCGGGTTTCTCTATAGAGCGCCCCCTACAGCTTCGGAATAGATATTTGACAACACTGTGGTCAAAACTCGTTGGCGACTCTCCCCGCTCCCATCTCCTCCCTCTGGTCATGTGCATTTGTTTTCAAAGAAGCCGGCGAACGCACAGAGCCATGTCCACTGAGGTATGTATGATACACAGAAGGCTAGCATATAAATGTATGTGTGCAGTGCCGTAAAGCAGTTCGTTACATCGCGAGACCTGATATCAAAGTTGGCCCAAAGTTGCAAGGGTGTTTTTTTGCGCTCACAGGCGCTATGGCCACCATTCAACCCCAAACAAGTCATATAACGATTCCAATGACTCCGAAGCTGTTCAGTTGAGGTCAATTAAGCTTAAAAAACTGCATAGTTCCCCTTTAACATCTTTGTTGATCCTAAAACAACATTCTGTCCTTCGGATGAGACATTAAACCGAGGTCCTGACTCTCTGTGGTCATCAAAAATCATGGCACTTCTCGTAAAGAGTAGGGGTGTAAGTCCATCCAAGTGGATTCTGCACTCTGGTGGTGGACGAGGAGAGAAACCTGATATGATTGTAAAGCGTTTTGGGTGTACAGTAGTACATATATAAAGCGTTTTATAAATGCCTCATTCATTCATTCATTCATTCATTCATTCATTCATTCATTCATTCCAATCAACCAATTAGATAAGAGGGACAAGTTTACAGTTTATGGCTTCTACATCAGTTTTATTCACCAATCATGAATAACCAAGTTATGGTTAAAGATATGACTATGTTTTCGGACAGGAATGTTTTAGTTGGCTAAATCACGGTGACCCTATTTATTAGTTTTTTCCTTATTATAATCAAATTTTTCACATTTTCAAGTACAAGTTCAATAAACAGATAAAATAAAATTTTATTTGCTAATTTGATAATGCTTTCAGATCCCAGTTAGACTCTATTACTCTTGTTTTACAATATTTAGCGTATTTAAATCCACTACACACAATTCCAAAGATTTTCACCCACTCAAAATATATGTGCCTTCCAATAACATTACATGCATTATTATTCCCAAGCTAAGCTGCCAACAATACGACAGCATTAAATAAATCAATTTGACAAAATAAATAAATTATCTAAAGCACATTTTTAAAAATGTATATCATTTTGATTTATATAACTTTGACATATAACTGATTATTTCTATAAAAAATATACAATTATATAATATAATTTATTAATATAATTAAATTATGTAATATATATAATTGTAATTATATACAATATGTAACTGTATAATATTAATAACAAATAATTTCTTTAATATATATATATTTCTTTATATAATTTTATAATATACAACATATTATACATTTATTTTTGTTGTCAAATCGATTAATCACATCTAAAAGTGTGTTTATATAGTGTATGTGTATGTGTGTGTGTGTATTTATATATAGATATATATACACACACACATACACGCACACACACGCACGCACGCACACACACACACACACACACACACACACACACACACACACACACACACACACACACACACACACACACACACACACACACACACACACACACACACACACACACACACACACACACACACACACACACACACACACACACACACACACACACTATATAAACACAAACTTTTATGTTAGATGCGATTAATCGTTTTGACAGCCCTAATTTATTTAGATAATATTTCATGATTTTAATTAAAATTCTGGTATTATTTCTGGTATTATCTTTACTTCAAAAAGAAATACTGGCTAAAAGAATTAAAATATGCTAAAATGTGAATGAAAGTTACAAGGTCGAAATAAAATAACTCCGGAACAAAACCACGAGCAGACAAATCCTGTTTCTCCCGGTCCGGTCCGTGACGCCGGGCGAAGAGGTTCTGAACAGAGTCTTTGTGCTCCTGATACTGTTCTGCAGCTTTCACGGTTACTCACACCACCGACATCTGGATATATATCGCTTTCCTATTGTTGAAGAACTTTTCAGCTTTTATTTAAGCGATATCTAGTGTCCGCGTGTCTTCCGTTTGCTGGGCTGGTGAGGGTGTGTGTGTGTGTGTGTGTCAGAGGCGAACAGCTTGTAATCAGCTCCAGAACGCTTCGGCTTCAGCGCTACCTTAAGGCCTTTCAGGAAGGATGTATTATTTAATGGGCTGTGAGCTCTTGCTCCTTGACTTTTGCTGTTCTTTCTCTGTCAGTCTGTCTCTCTAACACACACATGTTCTCAGAAACCACTACTTCCAGACGAAACCTGCCGGGCTTTGAAACACTGAACCCACCTTGAGGTTTTTGTTCGAACAAAGCCATAATGGCTGTTCCTGTCTGAGAGGTCAAGGGGAAAACAGCACTAATGGCTCACTGGCTCCACAACACGCCACATTTGTCTCAGGACCTCCTGTGAGTGGAGGTCACAATCATCTCCTGAGGATCTGTGGATTTCAACAAATGCATGTGTGTGTGTGTGTGTGCGTGTGTTTTCACGGCTCTCAGGTTGGCGGGCACAGGAAGTCTCAGTTCTCCTCAAGGACTTGACAGAAAGGCTTGGATATGTCACGTAGTGTTCAGACGGAGGGCTTAAGAGTGTGCTAAAGTCATGGCTTTCACTTTTCAAGTTAGTCTTTTTGGGAAAGAACAGTGCTGAACTTCAAAAGGAAACGAATAATGCCTAAAGTTTGGGAGGGTTTAAGTGTCATTGTCCACTGGGAACTTTTGTTATAAAATACTTATTTTGAAGCATGTTTGACTCCTACTTTGATAAGAAAATGTTCGGAATACAATTTTCTTTCTTGTCTTTTCTATTGAAGCAGGACAAGACATATTCAAGTGCTTGAAATAGCCAATTTCCTTTAGTTAACTTGCATCTTCTAGTCATCTGCAGGTGGTATCAGTTTGTCAGACGTTCTCACTCTACAGAGACTCTGCAGAAATTAGCATACTGTACGTCCCCTGCAAACTAGATGAGTCATCAGTTTTTTCCCATTTTCCCAAAAGGGACAGACAGTAAAGTGTAGACCACAAACATTTATTAAAGTCCCCCTGTGGTGAAAATCAAGTTTTTAATGTTGTTTATATGTCTACGTGGTGTTTTTAATATGCTTTAAGACAAAACATGTGCAAATTCATAAGTCGACACCATTGCTGAGTATTTTCTCCTTAAAACTGCAGTGAAACAAAAACCCGGTTTCTTAAACTACTTCACAAACTACTTTGTAACCAATAACGTGAACTTGCGGGAAGGCTTTAGCATATCATTACTATTCTCTGAAGCAGGGGAGTCTCAAGAGTCATCCCAGTATATTTTTCTATTGATAATATGAAGAATCGTGTACATTTAGCAAAATAGCGGGTGAATTATGTATATGATGTATATTATGATGTTATGATGAACTATATGCCTTTCTCCACTGGCGTTTAAAGCGTTTCTGAGGATGCTGATTTTAAGAAGGCGGATGTCTGGCTCTGAGATGGCGAACGGGAACATGGTTTGTGTAACATTAGCAACACATTATTAGCTGTTTGATAATATAGTCAAGCCAAAGGCTAAGCATATTAATTACCGTTATGTGACTTGTAGATGAGCATGTATAATTCTGAATCAGTTTCTGGTTCAAACATATACGGCTGAATTAAACCAGTATTTCCATTTGCCAGTGTGCAGCGTTTATACAGTAAAGTTGAGCGAGTGGATCTCTGAGCTGGAGTGAGTGAGTGGAGGCGGGGCTAATTTGCATATTCATGGTTCTGTGTATACTAAATGAAGCAAGCTACATTCAAGCTATTTAAAGGCTTGAATACTTTTTTTTTTTTCACAGGAAAAAACATTTATGTCATTTTGGTGATCAAAGATGAGTTTTAAGGGATAAAATGATTGACTACAGGGGGACTTTAAGAAAGTAAACTGGGTCCATATTGATTTCCTCTTTTACACAGAGGTGGACAGTAACGAAGTACATTTACTTGAGTACTGTACTTAAGTACACTTTTTGAGTATCTGTACTTTACTTGAGAATTATTTTTTCTGGAAACTTGTTACTTTAACTTCATTACATTTGAAAGACAAATATCGTACTTTTTACTCCACTACATTTCTGTCAAGGTCCTTGAGTAGAAAGTAGTTATGTTAGTCAGGACATGATTTTTCATCTCTAAAACGTGATTGGATTTTTGCAGGTGACATACAGCCTATATGTTAAAGCAGTTTTGCTGTTGGCCAGTTGTACAGCTGTGGTTGTGTATCTGGGTTTACACATAGATGTGTACTTCTTTTGTTGGGGTGGTTGGAGTTTTAAAATTAAAAAAATGAAGATGATTATGGCTGTCTTTTTTTGTCAATTCAGTTGTTTAATTTCTATAGGTTTTATAACATTCTAAAAGCTCTTAATTCCACAGATACTACAAACTGGTCAGTGTATTCACTTGCTTCAGAGGCATAAGGTCCTGTAAGTATTACATACAACAATGCAACAATAATAAAACAATGAATTGACATTTGATACTTAAGTACTTTTAAAAACGGGTACGTCTGTACTTTTACTTAAGTAAAGTACTTAAGTAGGCTACTTGTAACAGAGTAATATTTGACCAGTAGTATCTGTACTTTCACTCAAGTAAGGAAGTTATGTACTTTGTTCACCTCTGCTTTTACAATGGTGCTGTAACTATGAAGACGTGTGCTCTGAATGAAGCAGCGTGTGTGTGTGTGTGTGTGCTTGTGTTTGCAGTGGAGCTGAAGGTGAATGTTAACGCTGTATTAAGTGCAGTTGTGCAGTGTGTCCAGCCGAGACTCCACAACGCTCCCTAATGCCCGGCGGAAAGAGCAAATGGCTTCGCTTTACTCAGCATGAAATGGAAGTGAATGGACGGGTCAACTGCAATACAATTTCAACAGGCTGTCAAAAGACGTGAAATCAAAAAAAGGTGGTTAAAAAGAAAGAGAGAGTAAAGAGAATGTGAGGACCTTATGAATTTCCTCACAATGTGTGATTTGCATTTTTCAACCCTTAATGCTCCATAAAGATGTTAAAAACATTCTCACTAATAAATATTCAGATGACACGCATGGTAAACAGCAATCATGTCACGCGCCATACAGGGTTTCAGACGCCTCTGCAGACCGCCGGTAAAATGCATGGCTGAATGAATAAATAAAAGGCTCTTTTTGGGGCCGTCTGTAGCCTCCGGTACTGAGAGACGAAGCGTAACTAGTCTACACTTTTGACTGGTCAACACTGTAGCTTTCTGCCCATAAACTTCCTATTTACAAGCTCTGACAAGGTATTTTAACGTATTTACATTACATATTAAATTTTTTAATAAAAAAACCCTAACCCTAACCCTAAAGGCCCGTACACACCGGGACGAATTTCGCGCGCGATATTCGCCGACGTTTAACGCCTCGTGACTAAACAAAGGGCGCCAATGTGAGTGTGCACACCGACGCGAAAAACGGCACGCGTAAAAGCGTAATTTTTTTTTAAACGCCTCGGGTTCGTTTTTTTGGTTTGATGCGCCGCGTCAAAAACTATCCGACCAATGAGATTGCCGCTTTTGCTCACGTGTCTGGAGCTTCTGAAGTTACAGTAAAACACAACTTGGGGGCGCTCAAACACAAAACGGTCTTGCCGAGCACACATACGTAACAGCGAAGAAGATATACGCCAAGTAGCGTCTACACTGCCCATAGACAGACACTGCCGGGAAGAAATGACGAGGAAGATGCAAGGCAAGATGAATGTAGAGCTGCTGGTCTCGTTGGTGTCGGAACATAAAGAACTATATGACAAACGCGACAGCGACTACAAAAATCTTGTTAAAAGAGAACTGTTATGGAGTGGTATTGCAGAGTATAGACTGTTATGGAGTGGTATTGCAGAGTATAGACTGTTATGGAGTGGTATTGTATTTCTGTTTCACATTAAGCGCCATCTAATGTCAGGGAATGAATTTGCATGTTCACTCGGCTCATCGTCAGCGAAAAACGCTTGGGTGTGAACACAAAAAACGCGTTGAAAAACGCTGGCGAATAACGCGCGCCGATATTCGTCCCGGTGTGTACGGGCCTTAATACTCAGAATTTTTTTTCTTTTTGTGCTTTTTTATTTTATTATACTGTATATTTGAACTTTTTAACAAAAAATATATTTCATTATTTATTTTAACATTGTTAACAACAGAATTTTTTTTTTTTTCAATTTCATTATTCATTAAAATATATATTTTGAAACAGAAAAAAAATTATTGTTCAGTTTTTTTAATAATTTTGACATTTTAAACAACGGGGAAAAATATCATTTAAGTAAGAAAGCAAGTAACTTTGCAACAACATGTCAACTTACTCTACTAAGCCAAACCCTAACAGTCGAGTCTACTATAGTATATTAAAAGAGTTAGTTGACATGTAGTTGCAAAGTTACTTATAGTTAGTAGAACGTCTAACGTAAACCATTGAAATAAAGTGTAACCTAATTGGGGTCCTGTGGGCTTCTCAAGTTTCTAAAACTTTAAGTGACGAATGTAAGCAAAGTACAAAGCCTGACCTTGACAGGTGTGATTGACAGTCACAAATGGTGTGTGTGTGTGTGTGTGTGTGTGTGTTTAATCTATCTGAGAGCTGGTGTGGTCTTGTGCACGCTGTGACGGCTAGCAATCGCTGCTGTGTAACCTTGTGAGTCAGTTTGCTCTGCTGGAGAATAAATCAATGAGCATCTCTGAGCGCTAACACACTCCTGCCTCACAGGCTCCTCCGCTTCCTCTTCACATGTGCAGAACAGCACCACACTTCCTGTGTGTGTTTCAAACATGTTTACACACATCAGTTGACTGCTAACTGCTAACACAACCAGCATCTTTAATCATCATCATATCAAAGGGCTAATATAAATATTTTATGACTGGTTTTGAAATGTATATTTGGACAAAACTTTAATACACAGACCAGAGAAGCACGGGATCCACCTATACCTTTTAAAAGTTTGTGGTCAGGACGATTTTTAAGAAATTAATATTTTTAATCGGCAAGGACGCGTTAAATTGATCAAAAGTAACAGTAAAGACATTTTTTATGTTACAAAACATGTCTGTTTCATGTAAATGCTGTTCTTTTGAACTTTCTATTCACAAAAATATTAATCAGCACAGCTTTTTAAACATTGATAATAATGAGAAATATTTCTTGAGCAGCAAATCAGCATATTCAAATGATTTCTGATGGATCATGTGACACTGAAGATGCTGAAAATTGATCGTAGCAATCAATAACATTTTAAAAATATATATAAATTGTCATAATATTCCACAATATAACTGTTTTACTTTATTTCTGAACAAATAAATGCAGCATTGGTGTGTATAAGAGATTCTATCAAAAACATTTAAAAAATCGTACCCAAACTTTTGACCGGTAATGTCTGTTAGCCAATCATAACATAACACAAAAGGTAATTTACATAGGCTATATTAACATCCACAATCCTGCTCTTTTGCCATGGCAACAGTGGCTTCTTTCTGATTGGTGGAGCTCCTCACACCTCTTCACTATTTAATATGATTGTTAGAAGTCTACAGAAGTTTAGACCATCGCTTAACAGTCTCAGAGCTCACAGTAGGTCTGCGCTGAAGCCTTTATACATTATCATGAAAAATCAATTTCTCTAGGAGTAAATGAATGGGATTTTTACCTCAGAATCCCACTGTTGCGCTTTATTTGTATGCAGACACCATCCTGCGATATAACATTAATATGTAGCAAACGCTGCTTCATAAATCAAACGCTGCTGATGATAATCTGCTTGTGATTGGGCAGGTGTGCCAGTGTAAAGATGAAAGTTTTAAGTGTTGTGAATGTGTATGGGTAGGTTTACTCTCTCTCTCTCTCTCTCTCTCTCTCTCTGTGTAATGTGGGTGGACTCGCTCTCTCTGTAATCAATCATTCTTACCTGCCCAGCTGAGCTCAAGCCTCTGTAACTGTGAGAAATCCGACAGCTTAGATTCGCTTTATCACCGCTGCGTTCTCTCGCTCTTCTCACATGATTTCTTTCTCTTTTCCCCTACTTTTTCTTTTATGGTTTAGCATTATGTTTTCATCCCTCAATGACCTCCATTCAGACTAGCATACGCACACACACACACACGCACGCACGCACGCACGCACGCACACACACACACACACACACACACACAAACGCTTTGTGTTTCCATGTTTTAAGGGGACTTTCCATAGACAATTATTTTTATGATGTACAAACTGTATATTCTAACCCCTAAATAAACATTCTGCATTTTTTTGACAAAAAACACATAATTTAGTTTGATTTATTTGCTGTTTTCCTTTCGGCGACCAATAATGTCCAAGGACAAGGTCCAATCTTCTGAAGTTCATCAACATCAACCTTTTAAAAACCTTTTTCTGATATACTCGTGTTATGCAATATATATATATATATAGATATATGATAAATAAATATACTTTTTATTAATATAACATCCGATACTGATCCTAGCACGCCCTCTGACTTCCTTTTGATATAACTTATGCTATTGAAATGCAAATTATACATTCCTAATATAATATATAGTATTAAAACAGTTTAGTATATGTACTTTAAGATCTCTCAACCTTTTGTTTTAACTTTTGAAATCTCTCCTTTTGAAATGGTATGAGAGATGCTGCGGATGTGAGAGATTTTCAGCGGTCCGTTGGACATCAGTGATGTTCGCCAAATGAATGCAAGTTTGCATTTTAAAAATAGAGTTTTTCTGCATTTCTTTTCTTGTGCGAGTGTGTTTCACATGCAGTGAATTATTGCCCGTCAGCTTTGATTGATGGAGTTTGTATGCGGTGTTAATTTAGCTTCTTCGCGTCTCTCGTAGCAGGAAAGACTGTGGAGAGACACAATAAGATCAGTGTTTTCTGTCCTGTGTGTCTCTCTCACTGTCAGAGAAGAATTAACCACTGTAAGTCTATGAGGATAACAAGAGTGCTGTTTCATACCTGAATAAATCAGTTTTATAACTAGCTGGTTGAGGGAGTGATTCAAATCACTCACTCATATTGTCAGCCGCTGCGTCCCAAATCGAATAGTTGTATGTAGTATGCGAAAAACAGTAAGCCAACAGAGTAGAATGTCAATACACATTTAGGGCCCTATTTTAATGATCTGAAACGCAAGTATCAAACGCGAAACGCTAGTAACTTTGTGGGCGGATGTCGACGCAAATCTAAAATGTGTTGGTCTGAAGTAGCTACATTACTCATAGGTGTGGTTTGGGCGTAACGTGAAATAAACCAATCAGTGCATCGTCTCACATTCCCTTTAAGAGCAGGCGCGCTTGTTCCATGGCGGATTGCTATTATAACGGCGGATTTGCCAGGCGCACGCCAGGAGCGGTTCACAGACCGGCGTTCTCGTCAGGGCCGTAAAAGACAGAGAAGTGACATTGTATAGGGATGGGAGAAACCCACCCAAATTAGTTGTGCACACGCTACATTATGGCCAAGCATGTGCCCTTAAAATAGCATCTGAACGTTCCACTGAAAACGCGCCACTGACTTTAGACTTTCATTCATAATACCTATATTCATACTATATAGTACCTACTCAGACAATATGCGAATTCGGACGTACTGAGCCACTTGTTTCGCTACTGAATGAATCAGTGTTTTTGAATGAATAGGCTGAGGGATGACTCAAATGATTCAAAGTCAGTCACTTGTTTTATTAGTAAATGAATCAGTTTTTGAACAAATCGGTTGAAGGAAGGATTCAGGTTACACGCTCAAAGACAGTCATTTGTTTCACTCTCAAATAAATCAGTCATTTTGAATGAATCTGGTGAGCAAATTATTCAAATGATTCACTCAGACAGACAGTTTGTCGCCACTATTGGTGTAATAGTGTAATCTGCAGAAAGAGCCACTGAAAAATCTCCACCATTAACAGTCTGCCTTTCCACAAACAGGGAGAAGTCCCAGTGCTGCCGGACTGTATCAGCACTATTGGAACGACTAAATGAAGGCTAAAAGCAAACTTTCTGCATTTTTAAAATAATAATAATAAACTTTATATATGAATCATTTCTCCCTTAAAGGAACCGTATGTAAGATTGTGGCCAAAACTGGTACTGCAATCACTTTCAAATTACTGTAGAGCGGTGTATCCCCTCCCCCTCCCCCCTGACTCGAGGTATCCAGTTAGGCTGCAGGATCCAGCAGGATCATAGGCTGCTACAAGGAGCTTCCAATGGCAAGTGACGAGTCCTACACAGTACGTTTTTTTTCGGACTTTGTCACGACGTATTTCGGATTCATAACGAGGTCTTTTAGGTTTCGTAACCTTTTTATCTGACACGTTTGTAGCTGCAGCTGTGGTAACTAGAGCAGAGCTGGCAACCCGGATGCCGAAACACTACTGACTTCGTGATTGGTAGATAGGTGGAGGGTGGAGCATCAGGCCAAAACACAACATGACAACATCAACATCAGTTGAGGGGCTGCAACTTCACTTTTAAATGACAATATCCTGGCCGGACTACTGTTGTCAGTGATATAAGTATTTGAAATGAACATGATTTCTTAATGTCTAGTGACATATCAGGGCCATTTTATGATTAATTGAAATACATTTCTTACATACGGTTCCTTTAAAGTCCCCAAAGTGTGGTTTTGTCATATTTAGCTTACTTCTGGTGGCAACTGTGTCCCCAACGTATAAACCCACACACTCACACTTGCTTTTCTATCATGGTGGGGATTTTCCATTGATTGTTTTTATACTGCACTAATAATATGTTCTTTCCCCTGCTCCTAAAGCTGACCCTTTGCATTTTTATATTTCCATGAAGACATAATTTAGTATGTTTATTAGGTTGTTTCCTCATGGGCGCAGTTTACTGCTCCACACAGTGTAGATGATTTCAGGTTTTACTATCCTTGAGGGGACATTTGATCTCAACAAT
This sequence comes from Leuciscus leuciscus, assembly GCF_965113295.1. NCBI lineage: Eukaryota > Metazoa > Chordata > Actinopteri > Cypriniformes > Leuciscidae > Leuciscus > Leuciscus leuciscus. The sequence goes on from NC_138747.1 coordinate 4,045,193, forward strand.
GTAGGCAAACCCTAACTCACACACATACCCATGCTCAAACTCACACACAAACACACCTCATACACATGCTACGGGCTGCACGACTACTCACTTTAGCAGTGAACTAGAGGTGTAGTGTGCGAGTCACCGTTTACCCATGTAAATGACCCGGCGTGCAGCATCAGCGTTCGGCCGAGACTGATTCCCGAACCGCTCAGATGATGTTGCTGGGAAATGAAAGCTTGCACATCTCAGCTGATGCTGCTTGCGGTGCAAAAACCCTCACGTCCCGCCCGCTTATGGTTTCTGTCAGTCTCCAGACAACACTTGGGTAGTTTCACGGGTCTCCGAGCGGTTCACATCGATTTAGGCTTGTATGTGAACACCCTAAATGAACTGTGTAGTTCACTTATAAAGTGCCAAATATAGAACAAGGACATCTGCTCTGTGATGTGACAACAGGCCCAAAGCATCATCTACTGGTAGAACTGATCGACTAGTCTGTAAGACGACCTCTGGCTGCTAATATACTTCCATAAATGTGTTTATGACTCTCAGTTACTGCCATTGCTGTCAGACTGTTCATGCATTTAACAGAGACGGAGAGCTCAAGACGACAGAATTACAATGTACATGATGGTGATGAAAGCTGCTTTCGGTTGTGTATTTAGTGTTAAAGAGCTGAACTCTTACCTGCAGGAGCCAGTAACAGCGGCGGTGGAACGTGGGAATGATGGAGGAGTGGACATAGCAGCCATACAGACACTGAAATAAAACACAGAGCACAGCGTCAGTTAAGCACTGAGAATAAACACACACACATCAGAAAAACAGCACTCTCACACTTGTAGTTCGGTTCGCTTAGGTTTGTTTGGTCCGGACCAAAACATTTAGTCCTGGTCCGCTTAGCATTCACATTGGCATTTTAACACCGAACCTAAAGACATTTAGGTTCGCAACCTGATTGGTTGGTATTTATTACGTATATTTCGTGACGGAATGTACCGAACATCCAAAAAAGCTGTGTTCTGGGCTTAATGCGCTCGTTGTGTGTACCGAACATCCAAAAAAGCTGTGTTCTGGGCTTAATGCGCTCGTTGTGTGTACCGAACATCCAAAAAAGCTGTGTTCTGGGCTTAATGCGCTCGTTGTGTGTGCGTAGCCTACATATGATGATATTCTGACCAGCTGAGAACTCGTGAAGAGCTTATAAATGTGTAAAGGAGACAAAACAGCAGCAGGAATCCCTCTGTCACACACACAAAGGAAGATCTGCTGCGAGGAGACGCGGTTCTGATGCCTGTACTGAACTGTGATGGGCAACATAGCAACTATGATGAGAAAAAACAGGTATGCTTGAGCATTCTGTCATTTTTAGGGTCTCATCTTGTGACTTCATCCCATTTTTGGTTTGTTTACATGTCTTTGGTCCGTGTTGAGTTCATATTTCACTCGAACCGCACCAGAGTTTGCTTGGAAGCGGACAGAGACTCATCTTTACATGCATTTAGTGTGCACTAAGGTTCGGATGGCAGCGTTCACACTTATTCTAATGAGCCGGCGCTAACAGAGCAATCGCACAAGGGTTCGTTTTAATCGAACCAAACATGCCAAGTGTGAACAGACACACTCTAAAAATAAAGGTTCAATGGTTCTATGAAGAACCTTAACATCCATGGAAACTTTATAGTGGAAAAAGGTTCTTTCGTTTTTATTAAAATGTTGTTCAGACTAAGGACACAATGGTTTACTGAACTGTTAACTGAAAGGTTCTTTGGGGAGCCCAAAATGTTTTTCTATATTGCAAAAACACCCTTTTAGAGTGTGAGGTTAATAAACACAAACCATCAGCACAATAACTCTATGAACCCGAGTGCATTATCACAGCATACTGACACAAATCTGAACAATGAGGAGAATAAAGGTTATTAATCATAACATTATTCACACACAGTCATATATACACCCGCTTTCTTGTTCCCTTATTCTATAATATAAAAACGACACAATCCTTCCTCGAATGATTCTGTTTATAACCAGATAAAAATATCCAGTGAGACGTGATCTTCAGACACTCAGTGTGTGTGTGTGTGTGTGTGTGTGTGTGTGTGTGTGTGTAACTGGTGTCCTTCACATCGGGTCAATAACAGGAGGACTGTAAGTCTATTTACAGCACTGGATTACGAGACCTGTCTCAGATCTTATTGTACATTTGGCTGGCTGAATTTTACAGGAATGAAGCTCATATCAGCGTATCATTCCCACACACACACACACACACACACACACACACACACGCGCACACGCACACGCGCACACACACACACACACACACACACACACACACACACACACACACACACACACACACACACACACACGCGCACACACGCACACGCGCACACACACACACACACACACACACACACACACACACACACACACACACACACACACACACACACACACACACACACACACACACACACACACACACACACACACACACACACACACACACACACACACACACACACACAAAAAACAGTGTTAGGGAAGCTACAAGCTACTCATAATTTGAAGTAGTAAAATTTACAGTCAAGCCATTTTTTATGTGACAAACTGCTGTAGCAAAGAGTAGCTAACTATTGAAGCGATTGAGGGATAATACAGTATCCTGATGAATGTTTAGCAATCAGAGGATATTTACATAAAATTTGGTATTTTCTGACATAACATAAGTATCTAAATTAAGGTGACTGCATTATTTGACATTAAATAAAACACAAATTTTCATTACTGAAAAAAAGAAAGAAAAAGAATTCAGAAACAGTTGAAAAAAATATTTTTGTTGCATAAAAAAAAAAAATATATATATATATATAGAGGAACAAAATCCCTTTCAATTGTTCTAAAGTAAAATCATCATTTTTAAAAGCTGGTAAATGGTTCATAATATTATTTATTTATTGTTTTTTCAACAAAGAACATAAATTTAGCAAAAATAAAACACAATAAACACAATATTCTAAGAGGGTTACAATACATGAAATTATGAAGCAAACTAAAGCGTATTATAATCTAAATACACTATATATACTGTATATATAAAAAAAATTTAAGTTGTAAATAAAATATCTTTTGAAGTACATTTTACAAGAAAACACTATTTCAGTCTTTCTGCTTAATTTGTTACTTTGTAAAAATTGCTTAAATCCTACACCCATTCTTTTACACACTTTGAGAATTACATCACTTCCTGTTGCCATGCTGACTGTAGCCTGTGCCAGATTCTGTACCAACAAAAGCTATAGATGTGTATTTTGCCAAAACACCATGAATAAATACACACTGCAGATGCACCAG
>NC_138747.1:4051037-4066037 GCF_965113295.1 Leuciscus leuciscus
TATGAAAAAATACAATGCATTATAGCATACATTATGAATACCTTTATATTGCATTATGCATAAAGGCTTTAAGTAAACTGTAATAATTTAACTTCTTATAGATTTTTTTCAATTTAACTTCCAATTCTGCTTCAATTCAAATTCCGACTCATGAAGGAGACAATTCAACAGTTCAAAATTTTGCACAACCATAGTGCAGAATAAAATACAATATAGGTATATTTAGAATTTTATATTATTATGAAATATTATTATTATTATTAGTTGGGATGTATTATTTATCAAAAACAAAAGTCTTCGACTATGACATCATATCCAGGAGGTTTTGCATGTGATTTTGAATGCATGTCTAGTGTGAGCGCTAGTGTGCCATTTCTGCACCCCTAGTGGCACCAAACAAAACTGAGCCAATATTGCACTGTCAAACTCAATTCAAAGAAAAAGATTGCAATTCCATTTTATGCAGAAATGATACACTTTCCCTTTAAATCCCTTCCACATAATTCTGTAGATTTTCCCTTAAAATCAGCATAGATAAAATGTGATCGAATCGGCAGACAGCGTCTTGGGTGTACGAGTTACTAAAGCATATTGACATGTTTGTGTTTTTGGATCGCCGGACCTTTCATGCACCCTGTGCGGACACCCGAAACATTAAACTCTCCGAAAACATCGCCGGGAGAAAGACGGAACACAGAGAGCGCTGGGGAAGAGAGAAGGCCAGAGGCGCTGTTCTCATGTAAACACTTCTGTGATTAGAAAGGGAACTGTCCATTTCCTAAGGACGCCAGTCAGAAAAACCTCGGCTTACAACAATCATTTTATCCCGGGGAAATTGCATTGGAGCCTCGAGCGCTGAATACTCGCATTCAAAACATCCTCTGGCTAAAAATCCTTCAGTCTGTCAAGAGCACCTCTCCTTTATCTAATCGTACAGATGCACTCTTCTCTTCCTTTTCCTCCCTCTTTCTGTTATCTCCCCGCCGAGGGTGGATTTTTATCGTGCGGTGATAAGGGTCATCCTGAGGCGGGTGTGATTGGAGGCAGTGGAAGGGGTGAGGTAGAGCCATAGAGAGTCTGAAGAGGCAGCAAAGCGAATCCCTGCTGATTGTGCTGACACACAGTTAGCACCTGAGGGCCCGCGACTCCGAGGAGACTACTGATGAAGAAGGACAGATACACCTTTCTTTCTCCTCTCTTTTCATGCCCACTACCGATTCAAACGTCCCCAGGACAGTTAGCCACAGCCCAGGCTGTGAAAAGCAATGCGCAAATCTCCTCTTGGGACACGCGGGGTCATTTGGGTCTGGATGGACGATTAACCTTTGGTAAGAATGATGAGGAGCTAAAAGCACGGAAACACACACCACAAGAGTTTGTTTACCACACACGATTAAAGGATTATTTCATCCATCCATCCATCCATCCATCCATCCATCCATCCATCCATCCATCCATCCATCCCCAGGATCTATCTATCTATCTATCTATCTATCTATCTATCTATCTATCTATCTATCTATCTATCTATCTATCTATCTATCTATCTATCTATCTATCTATCTATCTATCTATCTATCTATCTATCTATCCATCCATCCATCCATCCATCCATCCATCCATCCCCAGGATCTATCTATCTATCTATCTATCTATCTATCTATCTATCTATCTATCTATCTATCTATCTATCTATCTATCTATCTATCTATCTATCTATCTATCTATCTATCTATCTATCTATCTATCCATCCATCCATCCATCCATCCATCCATCCATCCATCCATCCATCCATCCATCCATCCATCCATCCATCCCCAGGATCTATCTATCTATCTATCTATCTATCTATCTATCTATCTATCTATCTATCTATCTATCTATCTATCTATCTATCTATCTATCTATCTATCTATCTATCTATCTATCTATCTATCTATCTATCCATCCATCCATCCATCCATCCATCCATCCATCCATATCCCCAGGCTATATATATTTATATATAAATAAATAACATTTGTTGTTAAAATGTATGGTTCATGTACAGCTGAGCAGTGCTAATATTTACCCCACGAGTCCTCACAAATCTGTTTGGTGTCTTTATAAAGCCACCCAGCTTCACTCCTGACCCCACACGTCCCAGCAGCCATTAATAATGTAGAAGCACCTAGATGAGGACGTCATCAGCGGTGTAGGAGCATTACTTATAGATGGACATTAGCACAGGAAATAGAGCAGAGAGGAGGAAGAATCATCTTTACGGTAAAGGTCAGTGGTCTTCCTCATTCTGTCACTTCCTGTGAGAGCGTGCCCTGCTCACCTCACAGACCTTGCCCTCCAGGATCATAATCGACGGAATTTAATCTCGCTTCGTTTGCGCTAGATCTAATGTGCTTCATCCTAAAATTGTATGAGTATCTGGGGCTGACAGAACCCTTGAGAGCGCCGTACGCTGTTAAGGAGAAAGAAATGGTGCAAACTTTTTTCTTTTTTTCAGGGCCTCAGCTTCAGGTGGTCAATAAGGAAAAGCTCTTCTTAAATTCAGTTCAGCTATAAATCACAATTAACACATTCACAGGTCTGACCCCTAAATGATCTGTCTGCCGGCTAATATTCCCACTGGTCCTGCTGAAGGAAGGGATGGGGCGAAAGTGCGGCCCGGAAAAAGAACAACAGAGCAAGAAAAGTAGGACGGGGGAATGATGAAGGGTGGAAACGGTGGAAAAGGGCAATTGAGAATGAAAAAAAGAGAGAGGCAAAAAACAAAAGAACAAGTGAAACAAACCAGAGCAAGATAGTCTTGTGTTGTGTTGTGCATTGTGTGGCCATCTTTGGCTGTCTTGCTGTTTTTTCAGAATCGGTGTTGTGTTTGAAATACACTAACACAGATCAATCAGCTGCAAGCTTGACAAAAAACTAACAACGAAATCCATTTTATTCAACGGAAATCCAGTAATATACAAGAGTGTTGTTTAAAGGTCCCATATTGTCAAAACTGAAATTTCCTGGCTTTTTTCATGATAACAGATGAAACTACAGAATCTGTAGTCAATCTACAGACAGATGCAAACAGCCTGCATAAAGTAGCTGTGCCTTTTCACGAGCCGTTGTGACTTCCGTATAAATGTGATGTCAGAACTACTCAGTCACCGCCTTCAGTCTCCACCCCCATCAATGGTGGGTCACTCAGAAAACAACAGGCCAATCAGAAGAGAGGCTCATGAATATTAAGTAGACAGGGCAAAATCCACCTGTTCTTGGCAGAGCTCCTGAGAAAGGAGCTGTAAAATATATATTGAGATGGTTTTTGGTGTTTATACTGCAAATATATATTCTTAAGCACATCAAAACCTAAAATAAAACTTCAGAAAGGTGTACAATATGGGACCTTTAAGAATAATTAAATAATTGTATGCATATTTTTAGTTTCTCTACAAATGCATATAGTTAGAAACAAAAGATGATTTAAATTGGTATTAAATAGACACAAGCTGGCTTGTATAAATATAAATAAAGTTAAAGTTATAAAAAAAAACTAAATAAAACTAAATACTTATATTAATAAAAAATAAGTTCATAAAAAATATTACACAATATTATGATATACATAATAAAAATGAATATATGAATAGGCCTACATAATATTATATATTGTGCTTAATCAATAAATGTAAATTAAATATTATATAGTAATGATATACACACATAATAATATTATAATATTATATAAATAAAATATAATATAATATAATATAATCTACAAAATGTACATACAAATTTCTGTCATGAAACTCCAGATGGCGCTAGCTGGTCCTTAACTCAATCTGCTTGCAATCACATCATTCTCTATAGGACACTGATTGGTTCCTGCTGTATCAGTAGCCAATGAGATCGCTGTTCAACCTTCAAATACTTGGTCAGCATTTGCTGTAGCAGTTGCAGAGCGCTTTCAGAAACCCTCCACCTTCCCCAGCTCCACCTGTATAAATCTGCAACGGGTAATTCATGTACGCTATATTGTATAGCAGCAGCGTGTCTTATTTCCTCACAGTAGTGTGTCGTGTGTGTATTGGCAGTAGCAAGTCCTGTACTTGCTCTGCAGCAGCAGCAGATTTGTTCTGCAAGACCAAACATATAAACATTGTCATATCCATTACGATGCCAAACACTCAGAGGGCCCTATCTTGCACCCAGCGCAATTGACTTTGTACACCGATGCATGTATCATTCCTATTTTGCACCCGCGCAAAGCGCGCTTTTCCCTCCACAGACGCACGTCGGTAAGTTAGGAAATACACTTGCGCTCCCGGGGGCGGTTCAGCGCAAAGAGGAGGCGTGTTCCGGCGCAAACGTTCCCTCATGCTATTTTGCACGTTTAGAAAACAATTCCGCCACTGACCGGAAAAAACTAGTTTAAAGTCAGTGGCGCGTTGCGCATGTTATTCATATGCTATTTTAAGGGCGCATGCTTGGCCATAATCAATGTAGCGTGTGCACAACGCGCATACACTTTGATTCTCTCATCTACACAGAAGCAGCAGTTTTCATTTTTGCAAATCATACATTATTACGATAGATAGATAGATAGTTTATTATAAAAGCATACATCTAGCTTACACATTTAGCCAAATTAAACCGAAGTTAATTTGGGTGTGTTTCTCCATCCCCAACGTCACTTCTCTGTGTTTTACGGCCCTGACGAGAACGTCGGTCTCCTCGGCTGTGAACCGCTCCTGGCAAATCCGCCGTTATAATAGGAATCCGCTTTAGAACAAGCGCGCCTGCTCTTAAAGGGAATGTGAGATGACGCTCTGATTGGTTTATTTCACGTTACGCCCAAACCACACCTATGAATAATGAAGCTACTTCAGACCAACCCCTTTTAGATTTGCGCCGGGCGCAAGAGTCATTTATCCCGCCGGTATAATAGCAACAGCGCCCAAGACCCGCCCACAAAGTTACTTGCGCTTTGCGCTTGACACTTGCGTTTCAGATCGTTAAAATAGGGCCCAGAGAGTTGTCATGACAGAAATGTTGTCATTTTGTAAATAACATAATTTGATAGCAAATAGTTTATAGAGTAGCTCTGCTAAATGTCCAAAAAAGTAAAGGAGCATCCTGACCTGGGTAAACTACATCATTAGGTGCGTTTCCATTAAAGATTTGCGCAAAACTGTTGCGATTTTTTCTAAATATCGACAAAAAACGATTGCGAAATGACGGCGTTTCCATTAACCGATGTTATGCGTCTAAAACGTATTTTTTTCCTCTCGCGATAAGTAATTCCAAAAATCATGGCAACGGACGTTGGTAAGTTTATATATATATCACAGCCACCGCACTAGACATTATTATTATTAATGGAAGGAAACGTATGCGCGTTATCCAAGCATTAATGGCAAGGAAAGACCCTTATGCTGTGAGCGGTACATATGAGGTGTTTCTGGGTTTTTCTCCCTCATTTCTGCTTCGAGGTCTTGATTGTGGCATTTCTTTGAGGTTTAGAATCCATTATTTCTGTCATTCTTTTGTCTTTTATGAATTTAATAAAGAACTCTGTCTCGTATTCTGTCCAAACACACTGCACCTTCTACGTCAGGTGACTGTAAATGCGCAAAAACTGTTTCCATTGCAGTTTTGCGAAATATTACTTTTTCGAATTGCCTGAAAAACCACCTCATGCGAGCGTAAAAACTTTTTTTGCGATAAATGGGAGTTTTTGCGAAATTGACGTGTTTCCATCGGCCGTATTTTCAATGCGCAATTTCAATTGGCGCAATTTGAAGGGTAATGGAAACGCGGCCATTGATAATAATGGTGGTGTTTTAGTTTTGATGGGTTGTGACATATCACTCACATCTACTTTAGTTGTCTGTGTATGTGTATACGAGGGAGTGTAGGGTGAACACTAACAGCTTCCTGCCAGATTTGGGATATATATAGAGAGAGAGAGAGGAAAATAAAGCTTCATATTTCATTGGCGTAAGAGGAAAGGATGGAAAACACAATTTCTTTGGGCAGGGGCTCAGCGCTGATAAAAAAGCTATTTGTATTCCACAGTCATTCGGAGGCTTTGGCCTGTTTGGCGGCTGCATATTTGTAAACACGGGCCCTTCGGAGCTACTTAATCTTTCAGTACACAAATGCCGAGCGCGCCATGAAAGAGAGAGCGAGAGAGAGACGCGTTGCACGGGTTTATACGTGTAAAACTGCTTATATTTTCTCTTGGTTTTTGATGTACAGCAGTGGAGGAGCACACTGTGATGACCGCGCTCCAGACAAACACAAACACAACACGCTCTGTGCTAAAAAACAGAGCCGCGGGGGAACTGTGTGACTGAAATCATCTTTCATGAAGCGCCTGGGACACACACACACACGATTGTATGGTGATTCCTACATGAATGCACACACGCACGGACTGCAGAGGTCAGCATGCGTGTGTGTGTGTGTGTGTGTGTGTGGGTAACGGCTTGCATGGTTAGTGGGGCGTGATCGAGCCAATCAGAGCTCCACCTGTCAGCGAGCGACTCTCCGGCCCACGGGTACGGCCCCCAGATGCTCACACAGACACACACATGCTTACAGACGGTTGAACCAGATACATAAACATATACACACACCAGCCAAACACACACAAGCCAGACAATACAAATGATAAATATGGAGCATTATGCAACATGATGAATGATCATGCTATGATGTTTTATGTACCATGTGCATGTGGAAAAATGGTTTCCTCTTGATACACCTCAATAATTAATAAATGCTTGCAAAATCTGTACATAGAGGGAAATGTTATTGCTCAGATGTTGCTCTTCCTTTGCTCAGAAGACATAATGGAGGTTCATTTACACATCAACAATAATTCTAATGTCCTAAAATCCCTGAGGAGAAATAAAAATTGACAAAAAAAATTCTATAAATTTAGCTTTAAATCAATGTGGTTTATTATGTGAGATCACTTGATTTTGGAAGAATTTGAAGAGAAAAGTTTGAGTTCATACTTAAATCTTTTGATTTAAGACTTATTGGTCAATTTGATTGTAATTCAACAGTTGTGCTGTTATTTACACCTTTTTGGCAGAGGTGATTTACATTAACTCCGCCCACCATTATCTGATTGGGCCAGACAAAATTACCAAAAATCCTTCCCTTTTACTGAACTCATTCTTCTCCCTTTCCCATCGCATATCAGCTAAGTAGCGTTTGTTTTAGATAAAAATTAAGAAAACTTTTAAAAAGTGTGAATAAAGTGTTTAACGGTAAGGTTAGGAGTAGGTGTAGGGGAGGTAATGTCAAGTAACCTACAAGTAATGCCCAAATAAAGCAGCATCCATTTATGATTTTAATAAATGTAATCATATACACTGAATATGTTGTTATATTGCACACTGTTTTATAAAATAGACTGAGGAGCAAATAGCCACTAGTATCTTCTAACAACTATTTACACTTAGACCAAAGAAAATACTGCCATTTTCACCTAGTTTAAATATCATCTATCCTTATTTACACCTAGTGTGAAGAGCATTTAAGCATTTAACTCTATTTGCACAGTGCAAAGAAAATACTTTTTTTGTTGTTGCTATTTACATGTGAATAAAAATAGCCGCTGCCTAATTGAAATAAAGCTGAATATAAATATTAGATGAAAAACATAAATTTGAAAAAATGAGAAATATTGCTTTGGCAAATAACTGATGGAAAAAAAGTACTTAAATTACTAAAACTAAAATTGTTATAAAATAAATTGAAGATAGATAGAAATTTTGACAAAAGCACAACAAAATGACTAAAATTTTAACTAAAATTTAAAGTAAAATATAAACATAAAAGCTAACTCAAAATATTAATAAATAGTTATATATTAATAGCATATAAATAATACTAATCTGAGTTTGAGGCATAAATTACAATCTCTTTTAAAACTCTGATGAGATGCATGCGAGATTACTGGGGTCTTTTCCTCAGGAGAAACATCTGAGAAGCAGATTATTAAAGCTCTTCATTTAATCTCATTGCCTTGTAGGAGAAGCAATTGAGATCTCATTTGTGATTGCTATTGGTTGTTTTGTTTGCAGACAATCTAAAACTTTCATGGAATAAACCGATACAGCAACAACAGAAAATGACATCAACAATGCAAACTTTTTCTTTGAGACGTTCTGAACATCACCATCAAACAAAACACGGGAAACACTGCATACCCGACTAAATGAAAGAGTACAAATCAAAGTAGACTCCGCCAGCGTTATTTTCCTGGACAATACGGGAAGAGAGTCTAATTAAAAACAAACACGAGTCTGATGGCGGACGACACGCGAGTGAATGGGCCCTCATCGATCTATGTTGACGCCAAGCTTTAGCGGGACCGCTGGAACCAGACACCAGGAAATGTAAGAACGACAGTGAGAGAAAGGAAAAAAATAAAACGCACTGAGAAAAAGTTCCGCTTGGTGACACAAGGGATTACATCCAACCCCTTTCAGAAGAGCCGCATAGGAAATTCTCTTGTATTCTCGGCTTCCTCTTGCTTTGCATGACAATGTGGCGGCTATCTAATCAAAAGCAAACAGTGGCAGGGAGAGAGAGAGAGAGGGAGAGAGAGAGAGAGAGAGAGAGAGAGAGAGAGAGAGAGAGAGAGAGAGAGAGAGAGAGAGAGAGAGAGAGAGAGAGAGAAACCACTTTAGAAAGAAAAGCCGATGTGAGGAGACAAAACTGAGGAGGAACAAATAACAGGTATGAGAGGAAAACAAAAAAGAAGAGGCATTGCTGGAGTCCCTGTAGGACCAAACACACACACACGCACGCGCGCACGCACACACGCACGCACACACGCACACGCACGTACACACACACACACTCTAAGTGGATGCTGCTGGCAGCTCAATGAGCTCAGTTTGCAGCTGAAAGCCACAGTTAGCGCTTCACTGCTGTAGTTTCCTCAGGAGCGATTCTCTGTTTCCGTATCTAATTCTCCTCCAAAACACTGAAACACCATAATTCTACATGCTGGGCATATTTCCCTCTCCTCTGCCATGTCTCAGCCTGGGGTTTGTGGAAAGCTGGCTCTATTCTTGCTTCCCCTCGCCTCTAAACTACTGATATGGGTGATTTTTTTCAGTGTTAAAGTACTTTTTCTCACTGTTACCTTCCTAATACTAACCTTCGGCTCAACCAATTGTGTGCACTGGAGGCGGGGCTAATAGTTCGGCTGCATAAGACAGGAAGTAGAATGGGTAGAGGCAATGTTTGGATGAAAATTATTTTACACATTCAAAATTCTCAATTTTATGGGTTTGCTGACTGAAGTAAGGCTGTATAGAACTTATAACATACCTTTTTTTTTATATACCCGATTATATTCTTATTCAGCCCTCCATCACCTTTTATTTAATTTTGTTATGTTTCGCTCTAATGTTCATTTTCTTTTTTACTGTTTTTTTTTTATTGTGTGCATAACTGTAAAATGTTCAATATTTCTATTTGACCCATGTATAATGTTAATGTTTATTTAATATTAATAACAAAAAGTCTTTGAATTATGGTTATGGTTTAAGACCCTATTTACAGTACTTTCTAATACATAATGTAAAGCAATTGCAAGTATAATATTGGTTTTATCAATTCAATAAACAAGAAAAGATTCAGAGATTCAGTGAAGATTCATAAAGATAGTCTATTCGTTCCCGAATTAATTAAAGTGTTTTTGAACTAATCATTAAAGTGAAAGATTCAATGACTCACTCATGAAGGCAGTGGATGGATTCTGCTTTTACTATTAATACCATATAAAATAGACATTTCTTACAGAGAAATTAGTATGCTAGCGTGAATATTCTGAATCCATACAGTCACTTGTTATCTGAATGAACCAGTGTTTTTGAATGAATCTTTTGAATGAACATATCAGTGACTCACTCACTAATTGGTTGCGTTCTGAATGAATCACTGTTTTTGAATTCATCGATTGAATGAATGAATTAATGACTCACTCATAAAGATAATAATTTGTCGCAACCAACTGGTGTAACCGGCAGAAAGAGTTACAGAAAAAACCCTATCACTAATAAACCGAATGACTAGAATCATACTCATTTAATACACTTTTTAACTCTAAAATACATCATGTTACGGAACTGAAATTGGTCGCAAGTTTCCCATTGAATTTAACGCCTACGCCAGCCCACCCATTAAAGCTGCAATCTGTTTTAAGTGTAAAAGGCAGGCGGTTAATGGTACTGTGCCAACAAATGACAAAAAAACTGCTGTGTGCTTCTTTACTCATTCCACTCAGAAGAGCAAATTTGCTGAGATTTGAATTAGCTACTGCTATTTCCTGAGGCAATGGTGCCGTTGTTTAAATAATTAAAGATAATAACGTTAAGATTGTGACTCGGTTAGCACGCGCTGCTCATTGCATTGATGGCTTGATTTCGCCTTCAGCTCCACCTTATTCTGATTCTGTTAAAGACAAAATCCACTGATGTGGAACAAGCCAACACCAAAGTCATTTTATTTGAGAGTGATAGTCGCCGGATCGCTAATACATCTGTCTTTGAGGCCAGTGGGCAGAGCCGTGCACGTGTGCGCGTGTAATTAAATAAAACGTGTTCATTAAGAGTGCCATAAAAGCCAGCTTTTGACCATTAACCTCACACGCGCGCTCATGACGGCACCTCAAGTCGGAGTATGTGGGTCATATTTGAACAGCTACACCTCTGCCAGAGCAAACAGATGGAGGGAGAAGGACAGCCAGAGGTGGAGAACGACAGGAGGGGTAAAACACGCACAGACTGCAGGAACTTGTAGAACAGAAGAGGGAGAGAAAGAGAGGAAAGGTTGCTACTGGTCAGCAGACAGATCCGAAATAATTAAATCTAATGGGAGAACTAATGAAGTTTCTCTCTCTCATCAGCTGTGAGATGATCCCGTGAGATAATCACGAGCGGAAATCTGTTCGTCTCACTCACAAATCCACTGAGGCTGATGGGAAGTGACAAATTGAGAGACAAGATTTCTACACTTTTTGTGAGTGGTGCATGTCCGTGCAAAGCCGTTCTGAGTGGTTATTAGCATGATGTTTTACGGTTGCTTACTGGCCGAATGTCAAAAGAGGCCACACCCACACCTAGGTGGTTGTTAGGGGTGTTGCCAGGCAGTGTTTGGGTGGTTGCTAGGGTACTCTGAATGGTTTCTAAGGTGTTGCTAGAGGGTTCTTAGTGATTGGTTACAGGTTTGTGCAAAATTCAGAATATTCAATTGATGTATGATTTTGAGTTGGCCACGTTACAAGAAATTGAATTTGAATAACAGGAAGAATTCCAGGTCTAATGTTTTCTTTAGTTATAAAGTACAGTTGCATTGCATTGCATAAAAAATAAATAAAAAAAACTGATCGGTGAAAGTTATTTACTAAACATCATATCCCTAATAGTGAAGTAAAAAGCTATTGATGAACTGAAACGGTGATAACAAAACAGTGATAAAATAATTTTTAAAAGTGATAAAAATGTGAAGCTTTTTTTTTCCATTTTATTTGATCTTACATTCAAATTCACATTGCAATTCAGGAACTGAATTACCATTAATTAAATTCTAAATGGCACACAACCCTGGTTAATAATCAATCTTCAAATATCTGATATTGTGCTCTTAAGATATGGCTCGAGTCACTCATTTAAAGCAAATCAATTAGGTTTTTTGTCCTTTTACTGTCAAAAATCTTCTGTCTGATTGTTTAGAAAATGAACAGTACACCTCTCTGCAACAAACAGCATAATTTGAAGTATAAATTCTCATCGTGCATCTATGAACTGAACTGTGAGGGTGCGTGATCTGAACAGACCCCTGACCCTATCAGTGAGCATTAGTAATAGTGATGCTGCTATAGCAAGAGCTAAATGAACGTATGCCTCTAAGTGTGTGTAAAAGAGCAAATACCTTGTGTACCACTCGCCAAATCTACAGTTTGGTGTGACCTTGAACAAAAGACATCCTCAGCATTCTCTCTTTATGCCAGTTTCTCCCGCTGGGTAACAAATGGGCCAATTCCCATAGGATTCAGCGGTCTGTCTCATGTCACCTAACGCCCCGTCTCTGCTTTGGCCCCCTGCCATCCGGCTCTTTTATTACCCCCACAGGGAAAAGAAAAGAGTCGCTGAGAGTCACTCTGCTTTTGGGCCAGGCAGGAACGACAGCCAGAGGCGATCCGACCACCCTCCGAGACACCTGTCAGAAAGATCCGCTCACAATCCAATCCCGAGTGCAGCAGGATCCAGGTTAGAGAGAGCGTTTTTAATGTTAGCTATACTAGGACATTACTCATTCTGCAAGGGATGAAAGGGTCCTACACTAACCATACGGTTCACCCACCATGATTCAGCACTGAGGTTCAGCTCGACCAAAGCAATTACGGTAATACTTCTAACGTTTTTATACTGTAGCGTAAACAGTGGAACATGTTACATGAACAACACCAAGGTCATGAGTTTAATTCCCAGGGAAAACACAAACTGAACACTTTTTTTTTCTATTTGCTTAACACCCCTCAGAGTGAATAGCTGAACAGAATAATAATAGAATAAACCTAACAGATGAACAGAGCCGAGATCCAAAGCCACATCATGTAAAATTTGAACCACTGCACCTCTTTTGCATTTCTCCAGGCTTTTAAAATCTCCAGCTTCACAGAAACATTGTTTTAATGTTACGCTCTCATTTAACTGCGGTTGTTAATCAGCTGTATTGATATATATTTGATAAATGGTTGAGGTGATGGATGATTATTAGGGGGCCGGCCGGACGGCCCGCATCCGTACCTTAAGTCTCTGGTTTATGAGAGGTCTTAGACGTGACACTTACGACTTGTTATATCACCATGAGGGATATTCCCTGCCCTACATTTCAATGCCGGCGACACTACGAGGACAAGCAAGGACACATTTACAAATACACAAACGCACAGCTGTCCTATTTATGCCAAGAAAGCATGTAGAAAAAAATTGACAAAGAAAACACACACATAAGTACACACTAATATTTCTGTATCTCTCTCTCTCTCTCTCTCTCTCTCTCTCACACACACACACACACACACTCACACACACACGCACAGTCAGTAGCAGGGGACGGGGACATTAATTGGACTGGGGCTGGTGGGTCCTCAGGCTGGTGTCCAGGGTCTCGGTCCATCTTAGCACTGATCCGTAATGAGCCAATTATCCGGCTCTGGCCCGGCCCGGCCCCCTTTATAAACCATTGTTTACTCCAATTAATTATTAACACACCTGCAGTTCTGGTGTGAATCAAATCAGAATAGACTCCAGGTTAAGGGGTCCCTGAGGTGGGACCCTTATTAAAATGTTGTGCTCTGTTTTTCTTGTCAGGGGAAACTCGTTCTTCACAGGAGATAAAGAGGCCGGGCCAGATGTTTCTCCTTCTCTCTCTCTCTCTCTCTCTCTCTGCCTCTCGCGTTTCCTCACTCCACAGATATTCTGCAGTGCGTACACAACAGTCACATACACACACAAAACTTGGCTTTCAAACTAATTTTCCTTAGAAATTGCTAGTAAATTTCACAAATAAATAAACAAATGGCCAGTAACACATTGAATTAAACATGACATTTTGAAATATAAAAGACTGCATATTTTTTTTCATGTAAAACGTATTCTAATAATCTTTGTTTTATTTACAACAACAGTGTAGTTTTCTGACAGACACTGAACAAATCTTTCAGAATGAATCATGAATGAATCATCACATTTTGTGAACTGATTTTAAATAATCACAACAACAAACTAACTTTTTGCCACGCCTGGAAATATTTTTTTTACCGCCCATTAAACAGTTTTTGCAAAAACAGCCAGTTATGACACCAACATTTTAGATTCCAGTGAAAATTCACAATTCTCTATTCCAATTTTGATACCACAGCTAAAACTACTAGCCTAAATAATATACATTTAAAACATCATTAAAGACAAGAAACAGTAGCTTTCTTACATTAGAAACACAGACAGCAGAAATATTAGGCTGCTGTCACTTTAAGACCATAATCTATTATACTGATACTGTACACATGCGTTGCTTTTCTCGAATGTTTACGTTCACTCATGCTATAACCAACTGTGTTTACTAGGATACTCAAGACAGGCATTTTTTGACATAATTTTTGTGAGACTATGTTCATTCACTCGCATGAATACGTGAAACAGAGCTCATTTCATTATTCGCGTGCTGTCCGAGACGCAGCATTCTGGGCGCGCGATTTCGTCTTCTTGCACTTGAATATTTAAACTGGTAAGGCTTAAGCTTTCGTGACGATGCAGCACTGGCCCGTCAACCGTCCCGAGCGGCGTTCACGTTCATGTTCTCACAACATTGCATTGTAAGGATTCATAAACATGTTAACGGCCAACTGGCGATTGACACCATTTCATATCCTCGCCAACAGTGATTTTTACTTGCATTTGGTGCATGGCGGTTTTTTAATTTCAAGCCCTGCATACACATGTGTTTGTGTACATGTCAGTGTGTGAGACACAACGTAGACGTGATGACAGAGTAAACACAGGCGTTGTGCAAGCTAAGTTTTCATTTGAGGGGAAAGTGCTTGTGTTCTGAGAGCTGCAAATGCATTTCTGTCTAAGATAACGTCTCTTCCTGCTAGAAATCTACTTTTCTCTCTGTTTTCACACTCTTTATTTACCCTGCCTGCCTTTCGCTCCACAAACACACGTCTTCCTCTCTCCTTTATCTGTCTCTCTCTCTCTCCACCTCAGGCTCTTGTTCTTTAATGGCAAATTGACTCTGAGTCTGTGGTAATTACTCTCACAACAGAGAAAAGGTGCAAAAGAGAGAGCGAGAGACAGGCAGCGCTGCTGTGGAATGCTGATATGACACGCAATGTCACCTTGCCCCTCTTGAGCTGTACACTGAGCCAGCAAGACGGAGAACGAGCGGGAAAGATGGGAATGATGAGGAGAAAG
>NC_138747.1:4071037-4123537 GCF_965113295.1 Leuciscus leuciscus
CAGTTGCCGTAGTCAACAGCGCTGTGCATTATGGGATGAGGAGAAATGTTTGTTGACAGTTTGCACCTAAAGCATGGCAGCTCGCGGACAAACTATTTTCGAGCCGCATCCTCGCTTCCTTCTCAAATATTATTGTTTGTCTAAAGTGGTGTAGACAAACTATATATAATCAAATATGACCAGGGATACATTCAGCCCACGCAGTCGTCTCTCCATAGTAAACAGCGGCGTGTTGTCTGCCGGATTTTCCACCTCTTCGTTTACTTCCGGGAGTTCTGTTGGAATTTTCCCGCACGTTAATTCTGACCAATCGAAGTGCAGTTATGGAAGTGCGTTCAAGACACATCTGGCCAAACGAGTGATGTGGATGTTGTCACGTGACTGCATTTTGGTTCGTTTTATCAACTCATAAACTGATCCGGACACGAGCGATCAGTGTGGTGTGAAAAGGAACCAAAACGCCTGATAAATGCTACAAAGTATCATTTTTCGCCCTTGATCCGGACCAAATGAACCGAACTACAGATGTGAAAGCACCCTAAGAAACATGTCAGACTACATAACGCTTCCCAACCAATCATCGCTTGTCGTCTTTAACGGCGTGCGTGATGTCATTGAGAAGGCAAAACTAGTGACTGATTTTCGGAAACAAAGTGTATAAACAAACAACGGCTACCGAAGCGGCGCGTTTGCTCCTATTGGTCAATGTCACAGATGTGACGGAACCCATCGTGAAGGCCCGAAAAATAAATAAACATGAACCGCCGTGAAACGGCATCAGTTGTCGTTCACTATGACACACTATACGAGATAAAACTGTCCCGACACCCATTGTGGTTTACGAATCACTACGACACCCTACGTCAAACGCATCATGCCAAAACTGGGCTGATATTGTGCATTCTGAACCCGGCATTAGACAGGAATTGGTCATTTAAACCAGGTTTTTATTTTTTTATGCCAACAACCCTCAAATATAATGATCTCCTTGTGACCAATTTGCATTATTTTATATTATACATTTGTTTTGGCTTCATTACAGGAACACTATAAAGGTACATTAATACTTTCATTCAGCAAAGATGCATTAAATTGATCTTTTAAATTATAACAAAACATTGGATTTTAAATAACTACAGTGTTTTTCTTCTCCCTCTCAGCAAAGAACACTGAAATTTTTTTTTTTTTTATCACAGTTTCCACAAAAATATTAAGCAGCACAACTTTTTTCAACCTAGATAATAATAGTTTTTTCTTGTGCAGCAAATCAGCATATTAAAATGATTTCAACTGTTACTTTAGTGAAGCCAAAACAAATTATTAAATCATAACCTGCAAAAATATTGACTTTTTATTAAGTGTATCTTCTTAACCCACTAATAGAGTGAAGTAATATGTATAATATTTTTAAATTAAATTTTGAATTTTGAAAACCTCTGGACTAAATGACATTTGCTCCCTTACATTACGTTCAGGTGTAATGGATATTTTGTTTACTAGCTACAAAATATTTGAAACTCTTGGATACAGATCCAGTTTCTAGTCTCACTGTATAATATGCTGGTCTCTTGTAAACACAAGTTTGTTTCTAGGTAAAAAAAAAAAAAAAAAAGCCTCTTCTGGAAAGTGCATGGAAACCTGCCAGTAAAACAGAAACCACTATTTCAAACCATCTCTGGCTATTTTTATGTGCCGGCAGACGGTAAAAGTCCGTGGGCATGACGTCTGAGATCGAGACAACTACTTCTCTCTCTTACTGTCGCTTTCATGCATATTTTGGTATGGATTGCATGGCTGAGTGTATCTATGAGTCCTGTCCTTTCTCTTTGACACATGCTGTTCTGCAAAAACTGTGATCTTCTTTAACAGATTCACCAGACGCTTCGACCGAGACATGCTCGTTCCCCCTGTAACAGTTGCTCTGCGTCCAGAAACACCGACTGCAATCATTCCCAGCGTCTCCTTTTCAAAGGAAGTGTATTTAGAGGAGGGTGACTGACACGGTGCGTTTGGCTGCATGTGTGTGTGTGTGTGTGTGTGTAGGTTATGAACAAGGTGATGTTTTTGCTTTCTGCGACCTCTTCTAATTAGAGTGATTATGCGCTTTACTGGGCCGACACACGCTGCCTTCCTGCTAGAGGTCAGGAGAAGAGATATTTACTTAGAACATGGCAGCACTATAAACAGACTCGGCTCCGTATTTACCGTTTGACCTCTATAAACCTCAGCACTCACTGACACAGACTCTCAGATATGATCAGTGTGTTTCAAACAAAACGTATATATGTGTGTGTGCGCTGAGGTTCATCTATGCAGGAAGCTATTTCAAGAAGCTATTTTTTTTTTTTTTGGGGGGGTGACTCATGTGCTTCTTCCTCCAGGGTGGTCATGTGGACTTTAGTCTGGGTAACACCTAATTTAATGTGACGCAAATGAAAACGAGGTTGTAGGGATAGACATTATACTGTGAAAAGAACATGAGACTGTGAAAACCTAAGACCTTGAAACATTATGACATACTGTTTTCATTCACATCAAATTAAATATGGTTTCTATCCTAAATAACCAAATCTAGTGCGCTAGACTGAGCAGTTTAGTGCACTGTACTGTATTTTACAACATACTATTTTGTATGTTGTAAATAGTTTCTCCATAAAGGATTAAGTGATTTTGTAAGAGATCAATTAAATAAGCATTTGAGAGAGAGACAGAAATAGAAATAGAGGCTGAAAGAACTGCAGGATTGTTTGAGTGATAATATTGTCTGATAAAGTACCAAAGCTTTCCAGAAAAACTAACAGTGCTACAGGGAGGCTAAATATATTCTCTTTCACTCTGTGCCTCTCTTCATCTCTCTCTCTCTCTCTCTCTCACACACACACACACACACACACACACACACACACACACACACACACACACACACACACACACACACACACACACACACACACACACACACACACACACACACACACACACACACACACACACACACACACACACACACAGAGGATGTGTCACAAATAATTAGTGGTGTTTGTTAAGACAAGCGTCTCTATTAGCACAGCTCATACTTGGGAAATATTGATCTGAACAAACTCCAAACCCTATAAGTATTAAACTGCCCAGAACACCCAAGCCATCATGTGCAAACTAGTTCAGGAGAATATTGAGTATATAAATATTGATTTAATTTGAGCATATTTTGTGTACAAATTAAATTGCATTATATTGATATTTAGTCATTGGCCATTAACAACCACCAGTCCCTGCACGACCCCACCAAACGCTCACGTTCCCCCATCACAGACGTTGGCCTAAATCCTTTGTGAACCCCTAATGCCACTTCAAAGAGGCGCGCGGGCGAGAACAGCGCCTGCCACACGATCCTGATGGGAAGATGAAGGATGAGAGAGGAACCGCGAGGAGAGGCAGTCCTTGTTTGATCTGCTCCTCTTCTTCTCTATTTCTGTCTGTTCCCAAACACTCCTCAGCCGGTCCCAGAGAGAGAAGGAAAAGAAGGGGAAACACAGACGTGCACATGCTGTACCCAACATCGCGTACAATATTAATGACACTATCCTGATGTGAACTCCAACTCTTAAAAGAAAAGATGACTGAAGGTCACGACATCCCCACTCTGCACTGGTGTTTGTCTGAGTGGATCTGACATGCTCACACGGCACATTGAACTCAAGTGGCTTCAGCTGCTGCATCGGAAAACGGGGACAAGATCCTCCAGAATGATGACATTTGAACTTTTCAGACCGTATATGTGGAATAGAAACTCTCCTCTGTATATCAGACATGAGTTATGTTTGCATCCACCTATTTTTATGCGCATTTTGGTATAATGCATCAACACTGCTGGATGGAAACGCCACTAATCATGTGATTTTTTTGCGATGGGACGGCATAACTGGACTATCTCGTTGCACAGCATCTGAAATGCTGTTTTGGTTTTTCTGAAATGCCTGAGTAAAGTCTGTCGTCAAAGTGGTTCGATATAATTATCTTCCAGAACTCTGTTACACGACTGTGTTCCCAAACAGCAGCGTCTTTGTCGTCTTCGACTCACTGGATGGAAACAGCGCTTAATTTCGCAAATGTTAAATGCGATATTCCAATTTTGCGCATATTTTAAATTCGCAACTTTGGATGGAAATATATCTATAGACCAAACATTTCGTTTTCAACTTATTCTGACCAATAACCGACCACATAGATTTGCACTAGTTTCATATTCATGATTATTTCCAAAAATATGCTAAAGACATAAACATAACTGAGAGACAATTTGCAATTTATTCGAATATAAACAAAGTAAGATTGATTTTTTTCAGACTGTGAATTTAAACTTTGATTTAAAGCTTTAAATTCGCAGTCAGAAAAAAATCAATCTTAGATAAAAAGTGGATGTATATTTGGTATTGAGCCAATAATAATAATACAATGTTGGCAAACCAACACAAACAGAATTAGATTGTTGAATGTGCCTTATGAGATTTGCATATCATGTGACGAGAAGATTTCTTGAATTAAAAATGTATATAATATCAATGAAGTCTGTCAAGTACAGGAGAATAATCTTTATCTCTCTGAAGGTCACATGACGATCCTTCAGAAATCATCCTAATATGTTGATTTGTTGCTCAAGAAACATTTATTAATAATTTTAATAAAATAATTTTAATTTAATAACAGCAATGTAAAAGTCTTTACTAAAGTCACTTCAATCAATTTAATGCAATCTCGGTTAATACAATAATTTCTTAAAAAATACTGTAATAAATAATAACTGCAGAAGAAACTAAAATGTATTTACTTTGTTATAACAAATGCACGCAATTATGAATACAACATAGTCATCATAATCGACAATCAAATTCTGTAACCAATGCATTGAACTGTTATTATCAGATCAATGCACCACAATGGATAAATGCATTTTTTCACCCTTAATAATAAGTCCTAAGTTAGGGTATATTCATAAAAGACGTGTTCAGAAACAGAACATGCAGAACAGAGAACAGCGGCCTATGCTTTCTGAACTACTTTAAACTTGACATGCCTTCTTAAAACGCAAAATGCATCACTGTTAAAACAGATCCAAACACAAGAACATTTCCAGCAGGTGGAGTTCAAAGGTCAACACGCTCTCCAATCAAGCGATCACCTTCATTCCCTCATTCCTCAAGCTGTTGCAGTGCAGGGTTAACCAGAGCTCTGTGGCTTCATCACCTGCGCATCTCATTCCTCAAACACGTCACTTTCCACACATCTTTTATTATCGCGTCCCTCTCGGGGGAATGTCTCTCGCATCGCTTTTCGCTTCCATTTCCCACCTCAAGTTAATTTAATCTGTTGCCTGAAACACAAGGTCTGTTTTCTGTGGAGCTCTGGGAAAATGCGCTGGTGGGTGTCAGACACTTATGGAGGAAAAGCCAGCTGAATCAACCGCCTATCTGTGTGACGCAGGCTGCGAGACGCGCCGTGAACCGCACGCTTAAATATAGCGTGACCCGAGGAACTAGAATGATGGGTAATTACCAACACATCAAATAAACAACGAGACTATGAGTTTGAGTCATTCAGTCAAAGTTCCATTCCAACCGCATATGACGCAGTTTGGCAAATCTAACAGAGCAAAGTGCCTCTCAAATGCATTTTTGGGAAACACCGTCTTCACACCCGTGAGATGAAAATGTTCCCGTCTCTCACGCCCCCCTTTTCTATTTTCTGTTGGAAAGAACAGGAGGAAAGCAGAGGACACTGTCGGCAGGGGACGAGTGTCTGATGTGTGGCTGGATCTGTTCTTCTTCCTGACATGTATAAAATAAAGTTCCAGAATCATGGAGAAACACAGTGTGTTTTATGTGGAGTCTGAATCACCTTTATCAATAACTTAAAGTGTTCATTATTCTACTATGCCTCATATCTTTTTCTGATGGAGCTACAGGTACCATGGACTTCAGTCATGTTAGATGGCATATTTTTATATGATATATATTTATAGCATATATTTTGAAAATGAGGCTGTGAAGGATGGAAGGCTGTTCAATGTGTACTTCAATGAAAATACAGATTTCCAAAATAAATTACAGTGAATAAAAAAACATCCATCTCTCACAAACCTGATATCTACCCTGAACAAAGTCAAGGGAAGAACAAATCAAATAAAACATAATGTTAATAATTAAGAAATATTTCTCTTATTTATAAAGGAGATTAAATGGGGAACAAATTAAGACTATTTTCTCCAGATTAAAATTAAATCAACCCTGACCAAGGTCCATAGGGAAGAACAATCTAAACATTTTAATAAAATACAATTAAATAAGATAATAGAGTAAATGAGGAGCAAATTAAGAATGTTCTCCTGTTTCTCACTCTAATAATTCCACACGTCTCTTGTTTTAGAAGAAGTCTCAACAATGCCTCAAACTGATGCAATCATTCACTGTATCTCTACTGTATATTCTTACCATATTTCAATAACAATCTGATTTTCTTTCACTGTTTTGAATTTCAGGAGACACATCTGAAACATTGAGGTTAATACTTGAATGAAACGAAAAATTAAACTAAACTAAGGAACCACCTAATGATCCGGTCGTCACAGTCACAGTCCCTGTCCCGCTGTAATCATGAGGTCCTGATTGGATCCAGTCCAGTTAGAAACGAAACCACGCAGCCAGTTAAACGTTCATGGCGCGGGTCCAGAGCCGAGCGGCCCCATCCCCTCCTCGACAGGCCCCAGCCAGCACAGAGATGACAGCCGACCGGACAACATGTGTCTTCATTCATTTAATTACACTGCAGCGTCCTACTCTCTCTCAGTCCATCTCTCTGTCTGTCTTAATGCCAAACGATGGGGACAAGCCTGATCCTTTAACTAATCCGTCCATCGCACTTTAACACAAAGTGTGAAGGCACAAATGGTCAAACTTCAAATTGTCTTCTGTTAGTAATGACCCAATTATCAGCATATCCAGAGGTCATTTGTGAGGACTATGATCATGTTGTGCAACTCAGGTTAGTTATTTAGCATAATCCATCAGTTACTCCACACTGCAAAAACAAAACAAAAAAACTAATATTTTCATAGAATTTTTGCCTTGTTTCCAGTGAAATTTGATAAATTGATGTAATTTTTTTTGGAGGTTTATTCATTAAAAATAAATAAACTTAATCCAAAGGTTTATTTGTCTAATTCAGTATTTTTGTCTTGTTTTCAGTACATATTTTTAAAACAAGGTAAATTTACTTGAGATGCAAAACAACATACAGTAAGATATTCATATAAGATATTGAAGTTTCTTCTTAAAAAAAAAGTAAAGTATAAAAGTAAAAATACATTTAATTCCAATGGAAAATGAATATTTTTCTTTCTCGATTAGCGAATGAAAATTCTGTCATCATCATTTACTCACCCTCGTGTTTTTCTAAACCTGTATGAGTTTATTTGTTCTGCGTAATTTAAAAGAAGATATTCCGAAGAATATTGGCAACCAAACAGTTTCTGGTCCCCATTGACTTCCATAGTATTTTTTTTTTTTTTCATACTATGGAAGTCAATGGGGTCCAGCAACTGTTTAAATAGCCATATTATTCAAAATGTCTTCTTCTGTGTAAAAAACAAACAAACAAACAAACTCAACTACTTTGGGGTGAATAAATGATGACAGAATTTTCATCTTTGGGTTAATTATCCCTTTAATAAATTTAAAATTTAAAATGAGATTTATCTGAAAACAAGACTTAATAAGCCTCCCAGCTAAATATATATTGATTTAAAAATATTTAGCAATTTTTTTATGGAAATCAAGACAAAAACACTGAATAAGAACATTATTTATTTTCAGTGTATCAAAGGGCTCCATAAACTGCTCAACAGTGGTGTGTTTCTAAAACATCTAGCATTAATTCGATCTCAAACAGATTCATTAAAAGAAGTTATTACTCCAACACCTGCGTGACATCATTAACCAACATGGTTAAACGACAAATTTTAGGAAACAGTCTTGACTAGCTAGTTGATTTCTTCAACGGTGCATCGCACTAGCTAAGCAGCGAGTTACATCGTTGTTCGGGACACGCACCCCTGATCGGTCGGTCAAGATGGGATCAGACTTTACATCTGCACTGATGTTTGGGGAAAACCTGCAGATTTAAAGATGGTAAACTGTGTCAACTGAAAGCACTGCACTCTTACTGGTAGGTGAAAACATTAATCAGATCCAGCTAAATATTTAATAAACAACCATGCTGGAGGATGTGAAGAACACAGACTCAGTGTGGGCCAGCTGACGGGTGTCAGAGACTAATTACACAGGACTTCTTTATCCTTAATTTACACACGACCACAAACACAGTGAACATGGCACACACACTCTCCTCTCACACACACAAACACGCGAGGCCATATGTGTGTGTCCCAGCGCTGTCAGAGGGATTAGCACTAAGCGTCCGCTCTTTCCATCGGTCGTGCCCGTGAGCTGCAGGCTTGTTCTACGACCTGTTAGAGGGCCACAAAATCCCAGACATCACGTAAACTTATCAGAAAATAAGATCTGCACACTACCCTGCAGCCTTACACAGATCCGCAGAGCTGGGGAAACTTTTTAAAGGGCGTCACACAAACACACACACAAACACAACCTCCAGGCACCTTCAGGTAACAATTCGTCCGAAAATCTGAAAAGACCTTCGCTGTGACTTCCTTCCATCACTCATTCTGTAGGATCAAGGGCTCAGCGAGGAAGCAGGACAGCTGTGGAAGCATTGTTGAATCTAGCGAGGCCAGTCTGTCTTGCTGGTGCAAAAGGTTTTTAGTGGCGTTTGCTAAGGCAATCATCATGGTTAATATTGTAGGGGCCTATGATAGCCAACCCTTATTTTAAAGGGGTGGTATAATGCCCCTTTCACAAGATGTAAAATAAGTCTTTGATGTCCCCAAAGTGTGTATGTGAAGTTTTAGCTCAAAATACCCTCACAGATATTTTTATATAGCATGTTAAAGTTGTCACTTTTTGAGGGTGAGCAAAAACGCACTGTTTTGTGTCTGTCCCTTTAAATGCAAATGAGCTGCTGCTCCCGGCACAGTGGGCGGAGCTTCAAGAGCTTGTGTCCTTTTACCTCACACACACACATGCACTGAACGTTTTAAAAACTTTTAGCCTTTTATGTTCAAACCGGATTCAGACAATGATAGAGAGACTCTAGAAGAAGTGACAACATGTAGAAGCAACAGGACATTTCTGAATGGTTAGTTGATGAATTTATGTAGCTGATGTGTAGTTATCTTCTAGTCATTGATTAGCATATTCTGTCCGTTCAGGGGGCGGGGTTTATGTAAATTCTAGGGTTGGTGATGTCACTAACCCGGGAGGAATGTTGTGTAGTCTCTACCAGCCGTTTGTTGTAGTCCTTAAAAAGCAATTTCTTTAAAAGCAAATATCTCCCTTTGCTTTGAACTTTGAGTGTTGTAACTTTGCAGATGTTGTTTCTGCTCAAACAGGAACATTACACACTAACTAAAGTTAGAAAAGTGAAATCATAATCAACCACCCCTTTAATAATTAAAAAGGATCAACAGAATCTATAAAAGTTTTACAATGTAATAATTTATTAAATTTTTTACAATAATAGTGCCCTATGAAATGTCTTTTATTTTTATTCAGAAATTCTGTTGTTGTGTTTTAATTCTTCAAGATTCTGTATTTTATGATTTAATACAAATTTATTATAAAAAAGGTGGTAATCAAATGAATGCAAATTTAACAACTGAATTAATCTTTTAAAATGTAGCTAATCAAATAAAATTTGAACAATTCCTTTTAGTTTTTGGCAGAGTGCTGTGAAACCGAGGTTTACTGTTAAAACATTGGATTAACATTTGTGTGATATTGTGTAATATTCCTTAATTTTTTTTATCAAACTGTACTATTATTATTACTTTGAGATGTACATACTGTACCAAAGTATCATACTTCTGTCATAATTTGAAGTTTTATTTTTAACAGGTTGTCATGAATACCTTTGAGTTTCTGTGCATATGATATGACTTCATATTTAAATAGCAGACTTTTTGCAATTTAATATTCACAGACACTAGTCCATATCACAATTTGATTAAGTGTTCAGCACTACTTTTGATTTATTCATCCAAAATTGGTCAAATTCCTTGACGTTTCACATTATATACTAAGCTCCATTTTATAATAATTTTTTTTTGACTTTATTCCAAAATTGACCCTTCGCAGGAGTTTGATTGACATGCGATCTGACCAATCATAATCCGCCATTTTTGTCCGACAAATCAGTCAGGAGAGTTAGTAGATTAACGTTGGAGGATCTGAACTTGAAAAACGGTGTGCAATGACGTCTTTCCGCGGTTAAAACAACATTCCTTCTGATGTTCATTCATGTTTATTTGATGCTATAAATTTACTAGAAGGAAGAGATGATCGGTTCACGAGAAGCTTTAACTGAGGCGCCACAGCGATCTGTCAGACACCATTAAAGAGCCACAAAGCGGTATTTATTGTTTACATTTATTTGTAAAATTACCACATTTGAAAGGTGAGACTTTGTTTCATATCAAAAGTACCCTGGTCTGTCCTGTCTGTCAGTGTGTTGTCCTCAGTGTCCTCTCTGCTCCACGATGTACTTTTCACTGCGTGAGAACATGATGTGGCGTGAGAGCGGCGTGGCTTGTCGGACATAGCAACAGTAACTAAAGGGGGCGGGTCTTTGCGAACGATCAATTCCGTCTGCGTTTTCTGCATCGCGAAAATCATAGTTCTATTACTTATGCCTAAGGTTACAGAGTGAAACAAACCACTGACCCTAAGTATTAAACAAACTCATCTTGCAAACTTGAGTGACACAGTTTCTAACCTTTATTATCATTTTAAAGAGCCAGTATAGAGGTTTAAATGTGAGTTAAAGCAAGCAAAATGTGGGCATCTAGAAATGTCCATGAGTCTTTCTGTCTGCCATGTGTTTATCTGTGACGGGAGAAGAAAGGTCACTCGGTGGACAGCATTAGTTGGTCTCCAGCTTGTTCCGCCGGCATCTGGGTGCTTGTTTGTATCTGAAGGCCAGAGCATCCGCTGCCTGTAATTAGCTAGTCATTTTTCCTCTTCTCCTGAGAGTTTGTCTCCTTGAGTGTTTCTGGAGCGCTGCTGTCAGTCTGTCTGACCTGTCTGTATGACGGACTCCTCTTCCACCTGTCTGTCTGTCAGCGGTGAGTGAGTGAACACACACTGATGAGCTCTCTGCGTCAGGGAGAGTGATGGGCAAAAATATATTGCAGAGAAAGTTTAGCGACCTTCATGAATATTCACGGAGAGCGTACGATGAATATCATTGAATAAAACTTTTACACTCAAGCAAAGTTTTCCCTGAAGTACAATATTGCTCAAGGTTTCCAGGCACCAAAAACAGCAATAATTGAGTTTATCATGACTAGTCTTTGACCCTGAGAATTAAACTGAGGCTGCTTTTGCAACTGTTCCTTTAAAACACTGGTACTGTAGATAAATAATCTTTGCTATGATTGAATATCCTCCTTGCATGTGAAATGAAATGAGTATGACGAATGCAACCAAACAGATTTCTACACTTTAGAAATGTACAGAGTATAGAGCATTTATAGAGTATGTATCTACACTACTATTTAAATGTTTGGGGTCAATATGATTTTTTAAAAAGAAGGATGACCAAGGATGCATTAAATTCATCAGGTGACAGTAAAGACATTTATTTTCCTTTTAAACTTTCTATTCAATCCTGAAGAATTATGGTATCCACTACAGATATAAAGCAGTATAACTATCTTCAACATTGATAATAATAAGAAATGTTCCTTGAGCAGCAAATCATCATATTAGAATGATTTCTGAAGGGTCACGTGACACTTAATTATGCTATTTACAAAAAAACTAAAACTGGTGATATGACCCCTATACGACTCGCATTATATGAGAGGAATATGCCGAGCCGAGTACCGTATGAGCACCTCCAGAGCTTCAAAAATTCGGGGAGTCTGCCTGGTTTTGCCTGTCCCCTATTGCCAAATCATACACAACCACGTCTCACAGGCTAGATCTATGAACATTATTATAGCCCAGTGGCAGCAAACATTCAGCACGCAAGCACGGACCCACACACGCACACACACACACGCACACACACACGTCTTTTTATATGGTTATTTTTCTATCTGAAGCGATAGCAGCGACATTGAAAGCTTCAGTCTCCATGTTTAGCACAGAAGCTCGTGTGATTGCCACCGGCTCGCCATGCAATCCAGTCGTGCCGTGTACCAGCTGCTTCGACACGATTATCAGGTTAACTGACTCGTAATGTGCGCAATGACTCGCGGCCTCCCGAGTGTCCGAACTCACACAGTGTACGCCCGCCTTAAAGAGATCACATGTCTTCAGAAGATTTAGCTTATAGCAGGTTGCATGAACTACTTTCATGGTATTTTTAGGCTTTTTTTTTGTCATTTCTGGAGTTCAGCAGCACCAGTCCTTATTCTTATTGAACATTAATCTGCACTATTTCTTTCTAAGTCATACAGGTTTAAGATGAGAGGGAAAGTAAATGATGAATTATTCCTTTAAATAAGGCAGCGGGAAGTAGCATCATTTCACAGTGAAGGAGACGGACTAAAACAACACGGACGATACAGTTTTGTAGGACTCATCTGATAGTATGCTACAATAATCCATCTAATGTTGACCACAGCCTGGCGTCCATAAGGACAATCTATCCCATGAGCCCTTGCTGCGAGTCCCAGCACAGCAGAAGCGGGCAAAGATGCACACACATCATGAGAGCAAAATGGGACAACAGAACTAAACTCCTGTACGCTGCCTTTCTGGGCCAGACGGCTAAGATTCAATTACCGCCAAGCCAATTGGATGGGTTTCAAAGCAAGCGAGAGACAGAGGAGGGAGGGAGAGGAAGAAAAACTACACGCATTACATATTCTACCCTTTATGAGCTTTCCAAATGCCTTTTCAACTGCCATTTCTTCCGAAGCCGATAAAAAGCACTTTAGATCTGAATGCAAAACTTGTGCATTGACTAAAACGGGCCCGACGCAAAACAAATGCCAACGTCAGAGCTAAAATAGACTGTGACAAGTGCATTAGCATAAAAAGGGACGTCGTAACATGACACGGTAAATGAATCGCACTGGAAATACAAACAGCGAGACACTCGCTCTTGTTTGGCGACCGGAGATACATCAAGTGCAGTTTCAATCGAAGCATGTTCAAAACGAGATTGAATTTCTACGGCGGGCGGTTGTGATGTTAGCAGAGCGAGAGAGAGAGAGAGAAAACATGAGAGAGAACGAGTGCGAAAATGGAGAGAAAAGGGAAACAGGTATCGTCTTTCTGAAAGGTCAGGCACTCTCTCTTTCCTAACACAAATGTGCTGGCCTTTTTCAAATTTCCTCAGACGCAGCTGAAGTTCGCAGTCGGTCGGCCAGTCGAGGGAAGTTGTGGCCAAACCTGCAGGACAACTGGGTGAATACCATCCTTACATCACTGATTAAGAGGCAAACCACATGGGCAATGGCCATGAATTCAACAATAGATGAAATAGTTCAGCTGTTATCATGAAGGCATATGCATTCCCAAAGGATATATATGCTATTGTACCCACCATTAATGACATTTAAAAATAAACACACAGCGTTATTGACATTCTGTTAGCAAATAACAGTAGCTTTTTTCCTTTTTTGATGCAACAATGAACGATGGTCATGATCCATCACAAGAGAGTTGTGCAACATTTGGAATTGAAGAATCGACTCCCTCTCAATTCATAATTGGGAATTTTAAATGAATTGGCCACACCCTGCATAGAAAGTTGAACTGGAATGACTGGAAAAGTATTCACTCAGTTGCAAATCAAAGAAATTCAACACAGAAGATGAATTCAGGGAAATTAGGTGTTCTTCCACCTATGTCGGTAACCAAACAGTTGATGTGTCCATTGACTTCCATAGTGGGAAAAAAAAAGACTATGGAAGTCAATGGACACATCAACTGTTTGGTTACCGACATTCTTCAAAATATCTTCTTTTGTGTTCAACAGAACAGAGAAACCCATACAGGTTTAGAACAACACGAGGTTGAGTAAGTGATGACACAATTTTCATTTTTGAGTGAACTATCCCTTTAATTAATTAAATATGATGACATTTCTGTAGGTGGCATTGTAAACATGCACTAAGACCTATAAACCTTCAAACTTCAACACTTTCAAACAAGGCGTTTTTGAACATTTTAAGTTGGTCTTGACTGTACTTTTCTACTTTTTTTAAATTCGAATTGTAATTCTACATCCTGTTTGCTGGAACCAAATTGGAATTTAAAAGACAATCTCAATTAGGGATGGGCACGAAGCCTAAACCCGAATTTGGAAAGGTTGGTGGATTTGGTGCACAACTTTGGAAAAAATATTATCTTGTAAAATGTGCGGTCAGATCCGCCACTCCCTATACACAGAGTACGCGTGATTGCGAATTGGAAAGTGAAAGTAAAGAGCGAGCGCATATTTAGGGCCAATCCCAATTCTACCCCTTACCCCTTCACTTACCCCTTCCCCTCTGTTTTGCGTGTGCACGTGAAGGGGTAGGGCTGTCTCAATTCTCTTTTGGTTGGAGGGGTAGGGGTAAGGGGAAGGGCCAGATAGCCCTTGAAACGAAGATTTTTCGGGACCACACTTCAAACGAAGGGGTATGAGAAATGTACCTGAATACACCGGCTACAGAGGCAACATGACTGCCAATAATCATTTTCTTTGTCACATTCAATCTTGTGTTCATATTTACGGTCATGTTCTTCAAAGAAACAGTTGCAAAAAAATCGTTAAAGTTCGTTAACAATATGACGCGTGTAAAAAGCAAAAGTTTGAAGCGAAGTGGACGCGCGAATGAGGCGAATTCGCGTCCACCGCGCCGCACTAAACGCCTCATTCGCGCCGCAAGACCTCCAGACGCGTGTAAACGCGTCTTTTAACATTGAAATCACTCGCGCCAGACGCTCTATTCGCGTTTGGTGTGAACGCAGCTTTTAGGCGTCGAAGATATCGTCATCTTCGTTATTTTCTGCAAACTTCAGAAGAAAAATACAAAAAATAGCTGTAACTCACGCAAGACTACAGCTGACGACGGCATCTTGGAAGTTTGTAATAAACATTGGCGCATCTCCTGTGACGTAGGCGCTAGCGACGATGTATAATGACATGTAACGGTGTAGTAGTGGTGTCCCATTTCTTAGGGGAATATTTTCACCCCTACGCCTTGACACTCTGTTTCAAGGGGCAAGGGTTAGGGGTAGGCGAAGGGTTAGGGGTAGGCGAAGGGGTAAAGAAAGTAAAGAGCGAGCGCATATTTAAAAGTAATTTCAAGTCGGGCCGATGGCCTCGTGGTCAGCGCGCCGACATGTAGCGCCGTTGCGCTCGGGAGGCCCGAGTTCGAGTCCCGGCTCGTGGACCTTTCCCGATCCCATCCCCCGTCTCTCTCCCACCTCGCTTCCTGTCAACTCTCTACTGTCCTGTCACAATAAAAGGCATAAATTGCCAAAAAAAACAATATACCAAAAAAATTATAATTATAATACCCTCAATACCCTCCATATCCATCCTCGCTGATGTCTGCAAATTTTATACATTTTCAATTTTATTTTCAATTTTTAATCACCATGTCCCTTGAGAGGCTCCATAGAATACGTCATTTCCTTTCCGAAAATAGTATTCGGCTGCGGGGACATCCCTAATCTCAATTCAATTGTGAACGGTGCACAACCCTGACCCACAGGCGTTTTAAATTTTGCATCATAATTCCAACACAACCAAACTACAAATGACTCTGAACCACTGAACTCAAATAAATACGAAATCAATCTACCTTTAACGAATGCTTTACACCAATTTCCCCAGCTTGCATTTAATAATGCTTTAATTTTGGCTTGCTAGATAATCCAAACACAGCCAAACTGCACCTCAAATAAACATAAACGTTCGCCCCAAACTGCTCATAAATCCTCACCTTTGCGTTCCACATGACAGCTCGCTGCCAGACATGCTGGCTGAGGCAGTTTTTCCCTATTCGTCTCAGCTAGAGAATCAATTCAGCAGGGAGGATTTCCTCTCATTACCCCCGCAGGGCTCTGGGAGCGCAGACGCCCTCCGCAAAAAACCTGGTCACGGCGGAACCGAGACGCTTAGCGAGGAGGATGAACCTCGGTGGATGTGTGTGAATGTGTGGATGAACATTACATGTTAAAAGTAGAGCGCTATATTTATGCTTGTGTGGAATCATGATGCAGAAACTGCCAGAGGGAATCCGAGCCTGTGCGTGTCTTTCACCAGCAGATGCTGCTGTGCCACAACCAGACAGAACCAATCCTGCAGACGCCGGAGTGTGTGTCCGTCTCCTCCTGTGTGTATCGAGCAGCTGGGGAGATGTGGGCTCTCTCAGATTACGCCTCACTCTATAATTCTGTCGGATGTTGCAAACGAATCAGCAGCAGTTAATAGGAGTAACGACCTTGACAGTGAATTCCTGCGTCCTTCGCTGCATTCCTGCCTATATGTGTGCCGTCCTATTAGTCTGGCCATAAAGCACATGTTTCATGTAAATCTACTGAAGCGCAAGTCATGAATAAACGAAAGCTCACTCAGTTGTAGAGCAGATGCTGCTTTAGGTTCCTGGAATGGGTGAATGCAGGTATTGCCGTGCAGTTTAATAAAACTTCTTGCCGTGTTGATGTGATGCACAATGTGTGTCGAGGCTGCTGTGTAGGAGGCGTTCGTGTTGTTTGCTCTGTAAATGTGAAGAACACAAGGACAAGGCTCAAGGTGTCACTCCATCTGGAGTGTTACGAGTCATGAGAGCTCCATGATCCTTTAACACACCAGCATCTCTGCATCTCTTCCTCACACAGTTCAAAAGTTTAGGGTCAGAAAGATATTTTTTGGGAAAGGATGCTTTTATTCAAGGATGCAACACATTATTCAAAAGTGACAGTAAAGACATTAATAATGTTATATAAGATTTCTATGTCAAATCAATTCTGCTGCTTTTTACCTTTTCTATCCATCAAAGAATCCTGAAAACAAAATGTATCATGTTTTACACAAAAATCTGAAGCAGCACAACTGATAATAATAAGAAATGTTTCTTGAGCAGCAAATCAGTACCCTGGTAATCCAGAGTTCTCGCGAGAGCACAAGTTGAATTTGCTCAGCGAGTTACTCTGGTGTCGAGTAATGATGCTCATTAAATATGCCCCTCGATCTGAGCTGCACCAATCACATCGGGTTATCTGATATAGGCGGGCCAGAGGCGAGCTAAACAGAAGACGACAGCGCTGTGACGTCGAAGTCATTAGTAAACATTGTAAGATGGCTATGGATGAACACCAGTTGTTTGAAACGGCTTTGGCCGCTACGATGAACGAGTTAGACTTGGCTTCTTATCTAAAACAGGAACAGAAGACGCCGCTCGAATTGTTCCTTGCTGTTTTGCTGACCGGATATGGCAAGAGTATTATCTACCAGTTAGCTCCGCTGGTAGATAAGCGTATGGGGTTTATTGTTGTGATTGGTTGTAGTGTTATCCAATTGCGTGCAGTGAGATTTTCAAATGCATGCTTGGTGCCGCCCCTCGAGCTAGGCGATTTTCATTAGTCGACGCCAGACCATTAATCTTTTAGATTTAGGTCTGGATTTCCAGGCTAGCAAATCAGCAAATTAGAATGATTTCAGCGACCTCAGGTAATAATATTTGCCATCAAAGAAATGTTTCACAATATCACTGTTTTTACTGCCGTTTTGATCAAATAAATGCAGCCTTGGTGAGAAGAAGAGACTTCTTTTTAAAGCATAAAACCCCCCAAAGTTTCGAACATGAAATAAAAATTGCACCCAATTACTTTCTTAAAACTGATTCCTTGTCCTATTGTGAGTTGTTTTTTCTTCACCCAGAAATATCATTATTTGTGAACACTATTTCATGCTGAGTTTAAGGACACAGTTCACCCTTTAATGTCTTTCCCAAACCCATGTGACGTTCTTTCTTCAGTGAAACACAAAAGAAAACACGTCTACAGCTCTTTTCCATAATGAGGATTAGGCCTGTTGAGCTGCGAAATATTACAAACAAAACCCCATAAATGCACAAGAATACAAGGAAAATTCCTAACTCACTGAAAATCTTGCTTGCAAACCACATCCGTAATGTCAAACGTCACTGTTTTGTGTGTTTCATCTTTTGTGTTCCATGGAAGGAAGAAACAACATGATGACAGAAACCTCATTTAGAGGTGCACCGGCCCTTTAAGAAGAACAGGGTTTCTCAACTATCCTGCAGGTTTTAAAGAAGCCCAGTCTATTAAACAGAATGAATAATACACCAGGCTTTAACCAAATACTCTCTTCTCCTCCACAGCCTCACAGCGAGAGAGAGCCACAGACAGTCAGAGAGAAACAAAGGCTGACACCTCGTTTTCTCCCCTCGAGATAGACACGATCTCTCTTCTCTTCTCACCCACTGTGTATCAGTCACGCACTTCTTTCTGCCGATTGTTTATTTACGTCTCCTTGGTTTCCTTTCCCTAATTCTTGTGCTATCTTCGACTTTTTGCTCCCTCTGCATTCCCAACTTCCCCTCCTTTCGTTCTTTTTTTGGCTGCGGGCAGGGTGCATTTTCATACATTTCCATTGATAACGAGAGGGTAACCGTCCCTCGGGCAGACAACTTTCTACCTTCTTTCTTTCTAAAATGTCTCTCTTTCCTCATCCCTCTTCTCACGCAGGTTTGATTCCAGCTGTTGATAAAACAATGCTGGCGTGTCTTGGGAGCAGGTGACGGCGCCAATTACTCCGCAATTACCTGGGTAATTATGCAAACTCGGAGCTCAAAAGGAGGGACGTGTGTGTCGTCTGCGAGCTGTCGGAGGGAACACAGAGACTGAGACGCTCTGCCAGCCTGTGTGCCCGTCACCAGGCCAGAGTCCTGCTGAAACATGCTTAAATAGAGCGGAGAGAGACACTTCCTAACATTCAAACTCAATTCATCAGCTGACAAACATCTGTTGAACTGGAGGAACATTATTTTACATTTATGCATTTGGCAGACGCTTTTATCCAAAGCGACTTACATTGCATTTCAAGGTTCACACATTCACATTCTTAACAATTCTTGCTTTCCCTGGGAATCGAACCCATGACCTCAGCGTTGCAAGCGCCAACGCTCTACTGTTTGAGTTCCAGGAAAGCATTATGATCTGCAGTTAGAGATGGTGGTTATGGTCGAGCTCAGAACGGATGACAAGCGACATTGGGAATTAACCAGAGTATATATATATATCAGAACATTCAGCTAAAAAAAAAAATGAGTTAGTGCTGAAAGACTAGCCTAACTACAAGAAATCTATTAAGAAAAGTACAGGTTATATTTCATCCCTAAATAGAAATGAATAAATCTGTTTTTGCAATTCTCATTCTTCATAATGCTAATTCTAATGACTGTTTTTGCTATATTTTTAGTGGTATGAGCTCAAAAAAAACTTTACATTTCTTCAATTTAAACCAGCATTAGTGCAGTGGAACAAATGCATTATAATCAAAATCATATATTTTAGATTGCTGTTTACAATTTATTTACTATTTGTATTTATTTATAATTACAAAAAAAAAAATACTTTTATTTAATTTTATTTCACATTACAGTAATGAGAATGATATTAAACATTATGGTCCTAAAAAGGTCTTTCATAAGCAAAATCATTTGGGCTAAATGAATGACCTGTACATGATCTTGACAAATATTGGAAGCGAATAATATCAAAACAAAAATATTATGTGTATAAAATGTGTATATGCTTCCAATATTATATAAACAGGCCACACAGTGTGATTTATAATATTATAATACATATATATGTTATTTGTAAACTTAAAATTTCTATGATGATGCATCCCTATCTAAAATCCACCTTAGACTAGAGCAGCAGGTACAGTGATTTTATGTTTACTGCCTACAGATGTATCTACACCAGATTCTGGGTCCCTAAATGAGCGTCCTGGGCTCTAAACTGAGGCGACATAAAAACAGCCCACTGTCAGGATGACTGGACACTGACGAATAAAAGAACAGCGGGTGATGACTCACTGGCCGCCAGTGAATCACTTTCCCATGCTCATCTCAGGACAATTTTCTCTTCTATATCATGTCAGAAGACAGTGGGAGTTCAGCAGGGAAAACCTGTTCGCGGATAATCACACGTCTGCTCTACCTGAACCATCGCGGTTACCATGACGACAGAGATTGACAAGAGGTCGT
This sequence comes from Leuciscus leuciscus, assembly GCF_965113295.1. Lineage (NCBI taxonomy): Eukaryota > Metazoa > Chordata > Actinopteri > Cypriniformes > Leuciscidae > Leuciscus > Leuciscus leuciscus. Next base: position 4,091,418 of record NC_138747.1, read on the forward strand.
CGAGTGGGCTGCACTCAGTTGACCCGTTGACCCCTAAATCAGAGGACTAGCAGAGCAGCACAACCCAGTGACTCATAGCGCAGGATGGGTCAAGATTTGACATTCCTCCTCATACACGGAGCCTTTGAATGCTGCAGGTTCGTCATTAATCCTGCAGTCAATCAGTGAAAAATATATTTAAGCAGCAAAAACAATCTGTGACAAGCAGACACAGGAGCGCAGGGGACAGGGGAGGCTTGTATGCAAATGCAAATGCGTGTTTCCCGTCATGGCTTTTTGCGTGTCAACTTCTGTTGTCTGTGGATTTGAAGGATGCAAATGAATGTGTTTATGCAGGAGCCAGAGGGCGGAGAGGGAGGGCAGAGAATGAGCGAGGGAGAACGGGAGAGCGGAGAACTTTAGGGATGGATTTGCTATTGTATGGATGTACGTGGCTCTGTTCTGTGTGTGTTTGAACGGCTTCCCAAGATACTATATGCAGGGAATTCGTTTTAAAAATGGATTGCACACACTGTCTGTGTTGTTTTAGCACCCAATTAACTACAGAAATTATACATGCTGGCTCTTTAACATGTCAAAAATGCTCCTCATTGCAGGTCTGGATTCATGCCCAGTTCTAACGCTCTTCTCCATCATTTGATTGTTCAGTGAATCCGCCGCCCCCATGTGTTTTCAATGTGTGAAGTCCACAAGTCTTCATAACAGAGGAGGATAAAAAACAAATAGTGGCATGTAAACAAAAACGGAGAATACAACAGAGAGAAAGAGAGAAAATTCTGAAATAAAAGACGGATATAAAAGCCCTTTTCACTGCACTCCACAGCCAGTGTGAAGAAATTAATTGAGTGAAAGAGATCTGCTGTTTAAAGGTGAAATAGGTTACGGGAGGAAGTGAAGCAATTGTTTTCTGTTTGCCTGAGGCTGTGTATCTTCCACTCGAGTTCTCTCACTCCGTTTCTCTCTCTTTCTTTCTTCCTGACTGCCCTCACATCGTGTTTAAACACATAAAAAAAGGGATAGTTTCGGTCCTGGATGCTGATTGGACAATACATCAGTGTTAAAAAGCACAAACGAGAGTTCTGAATTCTGATTGGATAAGAAGTGTTTAAAGAGGCTGTAAAAGCACTTTCTACCACACCAACAAATAACTCTTTTGACCGGGTTTGTCTGTGAATTATTTGTAAATCCTCTCATACCCACAAGTTATGGGCTTGGATCAGTCAGTTGAAGCCTTTGCTGAATGAACTCACTTAATCATTCAAAGAAGTTACTGAACCAACATTTGACTCTCTTTCAGATCTGTATTTTATCATTACATTAACACTCATGTCCTTTTCATAAAACGAGCAAGTTTAGTGGACTTAAGGACATTTAAATAATATAATTACATAAAAATATGATCCTTTTATAATATATATATAATTTAATATATACAGTATATACAATTGTATATAAATGTGTTTACATAAAACTAATATTTAACTATATTGACAATTGTTTATTCTGAATATATGAACAAATACATTCCTTGTACCATATTGCCAATTTGTGAGCCGTCTGCCTAGACAGCGTGTTAAAGTGTAACTTCGCCGATTTTTAACCCGCTTTTTATTATTACAATGTTGGTAGTTATGTAAATGTGTGTTACCTGTGTGTGTTATGTTTATTTGTCAGTTAAAGTCCGCCGGATGACGAGTTTGGGCTTTCATGAAAACTATAGTACAGATTGTACTTCCGCATTTTTGGATCCCCGCCCACAGACCAACAGAGGGTTATTAACAGAAATCATAAGGGTAGGTTTATCACTTAAAATTGTATCGTGCCATGTAACAGCATTATGATAACCAGCGGCGGTTTCTTCCTTAGGGCGATCGGGCGACGCACCACCAAAGTGTGAAAGGGACTTTTTCAATCACAATCTCATTCAACCACAGAGTTACGCTAGCAGTCACTCACTGTTGTTCTGCCTCTGGATATAGTCCAATCAGCGCCAAGTCAGGTTCTGTGGAGTACCGCCTCTTTTTGGGCGATTTCACTAGGGCCGAGAATCGCCCAGAGTGTTCCCATAGACTTACATTCAAAGATTTTTTTTTTTTTTTAACTGCAGTCACTGCAATGCATTCTCTATGGGTTCCGGGAGGGCTTCACTTGTGCAGCGATTGGTGGAAACAAATATACCTCTAATAATATTTAGCCATAAGCTGAAGTGACATCCAATCATTTCCTCAGTGCATAACATATTCTCCATCTGTAAATGTTAGAAAGTCAATATTTCCAGTTTGCTGTCATGAGTGGGCGAGCTTTCTGCAAGCTAAACTTCCGTGAACGAGCGCCGCCGCGTGCATGAGCGCCGAACAGACGGAGCGCAATATAATAGGAGCGCAATTATTCTGACTAAAATATACATTAGCACTAAATTATAAATATATTTAGCTAAAATACTTGTTGTTGAATATTTGTTGTTGTTGGTGAACATAAATGTGCTAGAGAATTTCAAACCTACATGTGTATTTTTATGATATTAGCTTTGTTTTTATTTTTATTTTAAGTTTAGTAAATTTAACTACTTTAAAAAGCATTATTTTGTTTTTAGATTGTAATGTTGCAATGTTAGAATGTAATGTGATTTGACCCCTTTTTTGGATAGACTGCAGATAGACAGCAAGGTTACACTATGTTTGTTTTTATAACCTTCAATATGAACATTGTTTGTAGGACAATATTGATCAGGATATTAATTTTTTTATTTTTTATTATTAAATACAGGTTTTTTTTTAAATTCAAATAGAAAAATAATAATTAAATACTCAGATTATACCATACATCGCCATTTAGCCCAAAAATTCAGATTTATTTGGCAATTGGCTATTTCCCAACCCTATCGGTTGAAGTTTTAGCTAAACTTTAGGCTAATGATAGCTACATTATTATCACTGTTAAATTGTTATTTAACAATTAGCCTACATTCAGTCCTGATGTCCATTTAGTTTGTTGCGCCCCCCCAAATTTTTTTAGCACCAGCCGCCACTGATGGTAACTAAACTATGGCAACAGCTTTCTTTCCTGTACGCAATGGCGTTTGCTTCGGGGGGTCGGAAAGACTTTTCTTCCCGGGTTTCCCCCTCCGTCTGGCATAAAACATGGTCAGGGTCATCCAGTCTGAAATGTGGACTACAATGTTGGAGTTTTTTCAGATTTTCCATTGCGGCATTCTCTCCATATTCACAATTGTTTGCAGCCTTTAGCCGGTGGCGACCACGCACTGAATCCTTCAGTGGAAAACGAAAGTAACTGACTCCCGCTAAACATTTACTCTTTCAATTCTTGCACCCGGGAACAATACAAGTCGACACCATTGTGACTAAAATTTTGCTAAGTAGTATTACAGCAAGGCAATATTTGACTGATCAAGCCTATCCACAGCAGACTGGTGGGAGTGGCCTTGGACGGCAACGTGCCCAGTGCATTATGGGTGTTGAATTTTTTTGAACCTATTGGGCAAAAGGGATGACAATAGCCATTTTTCTCAGTTTTCTCTAGTCAGGTAGCACCAAATTCACTTTTTCACCTTTCTACTGTATAGACAGCCAAGATTTACTGAAAGCCCATTTTGCCAGCGGTGAAGTAAGCGGTTAAGACATCGCTGACATGCTCCTGATGCCGATCCAAAACTTTGTATCACTTGTATCCTTGGCAGAGAATAAAACATCTTATAATACATTGCGACAAGCTAATTTTGGATGGTGGAGGAAAAAAGATAAATGTTGATTATAAATATACATTATTTTAATTCATATGAATAAAACTGTTTATCCTGCTCAACATTTTTTATGTACTGTGTATCTATATGGTTATTAAAGCGTCACACCATTAGCTTATCAAATGTCAAACTCTATTTTAACCAGCCGTGAGTCGAGTCTCGTGTGTGTTTTGCATGTGACTCTCATGTGACACTCTACAGACCGCAACTATCATGCAAATAGCACTCCTATTTGCATGATAGTTGCTGTCTGTAGAGTGTTTTAAATCTGTCACATGTAAGTTAAGATGCTCTGTTAGAAGCCAGCAACCTTTTTAAGGTAGCCGACAGAAAGGCAGCTTGGCGGTTTTGGATAAGAGCTTAAATTCACAACTTGGCACACCCCTGAATGCCTTATTGCTCTCTGTTTTCTTGTCCTGTCCTCTGGAGACTTCATTTGGCACACTTGCGTGAGCCGCACGTTTCTCCTCTGTGATTTACGCATTGAAAGACCACTTTGGATTGAGAACGTAATTCTGTTTTTGTGTTTCACGTCAGATGTCTGGCTGAATGAGTCAGTGTGGCATGTGTTTATGAGCGTTTAGTGTGTTTACTCGGACGGGTCTTCTGAGCTCCACGGATCAACCGTACATGTTCGGGAGGGCATTAGCGGCCGCATGCAAGCGTAACCTGCCTGTCATGCCACAAAAACACAAAGTGAAAAGCCTGAAAAGCGACTCAATTTGCCGCTCTGTAGGAAAGGCCTGTTAGATGCTCTGAATCAAAGAGTCACATGTTTGTCTAGAAGGAAAGGTCTACAGGAAACATGGAAATAAAATCAAAAATGACACATACTTTAAAATAGTAGTTTTTAACTAGAATTTTACTTCTGTTTTTTTTGTTTTTTTTGCAACGAACATTGTGGGGCGTAGCATGCTAAAGTTGGGTGAGGAGCATTGCTATGCAGCTGCTAAAGTAATGATTTTAATGAATCATTAAAAAAACTCTCAGACTCACAAGTAACCAGTTTGAATCAGTCTGATGAATCATTCACTAAATGAACTCACTGAATCATTCAAAGCAGTTACTGAACTAACATCTGTCTCAATTACCAATCTGCAATTTATCATTATTTCAGTGGTATCTGTTTAATAAAAAAATGAAGTTTTGTGGGCTTTAAGAAACATGAAATGACATGCAAAATATAAATATATATACAGGTCAGGTCAAAAGTTTGGAAACATTACTTTTTTTATATTTTTGAAAGAAGTCTCTAATGCTTATCAAGGCTGCGTTTATTTGATCAAAAATACAGAAAAAAAACAGTAATATTGTGAAATATTATTACAACTTAAAATAATAGTTTTCTATTTGAATATACTTAAAAAAATTATTTATTCCTGTGATGCAAAGCTGAATTTTCAGCATCATTACTCCAGTCTTCAGTGTCACATGTGACATCCAGTCTATCACATGATCCTTTAGAAATCATTCTAATATTCTGATTTATTATGAGTGTTGGACACAGTTCTGCTGCCTAATATATTTGATGAATAAAAGGTTAAAAAGAACTGCATTTATTCAAAATATTTTCTAATAATATAAATCTTCTTTACTATCACTTATTAAAGAAAGAAAAAAAATTACTGACCCCAAATTACTGACCAGTAGTGTATATTGGTGATACAAAAGATTTCTATTTTAAAAAAATGTGCTTCTTTTTTATTTATTTTTAATTTTTTTATTCATCAAAGTATCCTAAAAAAGTATAACAGGTTATGAAAAAATATTAAGCAGCAGAACTGTTTCCAACTTTGATAATGAATCATCATAGAATGATTTCTAAAGGATCATGTGATAGACTGGAGTAATGCTCATGAAAATTCAGCTTTGCATCACAGAAATAAATGATCATTTAAAGTATAATAAATTGAAAACCAATTATTTTAAATTGTAATAATATATCACAATATTACATTTTTTTCTGTATTTTTGATCAAATAAATGCTTGATGAGCAGAAGAAACTTCTTTCAAAAACATTAAAAATAGTAATGTGTCCAAACTTTTGGCCTGTACTATGTATTGAATGAATATATATTTAATACATATTTTATTTTATATTTATTCATATATATTATTTGTTTTATTATTTTATTTTTATATATAGATTAAAAAAAGAAACAAACAAAATAAAACACACCTCCTGTTACGTTAACCCCTGTATAGTATAAACGATGCTGATGGTACAGAGGAGAAATGTCTGTATGAGTTGCTCTTTTAGAGGATACGGTGATAACGTATATGAGTTCTCTCTCCATTTCATACACTGAGTCGAAGACACACACACAACATTCACAACACACAGTAACACAAACTCAATAAAACACAGACATGGCACACACCACAACATCAATACTGGAAGGCCACACACACACACACACACACACTTTGAAGGATAAAAGAGCTTGTGGCCGCGAGCCAAGAATGATCTCAATGGCTCCTTCAGCCTTTGCAGGAGAGAGAAGCATATCGATTGAGACTCAAGGGATCGCCTGTATCAGCGTGTGTGAGTACACATATATTTACATATAGGTGAGTGTGATATGTATGCATGTAAACCCAACCTCCATCTGGTCCTAAAATTGATTATTCAGCAAGAATATAATATGTGGTCTGAAAAACAATGGAAATGGACTCGATTCAAAGGAGTGCGGATGAGCAAGAAATGACGGGAAGATCACAACAGTCCAGACCGACCCTGATTTATTGAATAAAATATTATTTCCCCACCCTCGATTATCCCGGGTGAGTCTGGCACGATTGCATCTTTTTGCTCGGGAAACCACACTGGCTGCCGTCCGTCTTATCGGACTTACAGCCGGAGATAGGAGCAGAAAGCACACAAGACAACTTTATACGTCTCCGACCTCCTCCACTGCCCGGACCAGAGCCCTGCGTCACGGCTGGGGATTGATGCTGTGCTTATTGAACATAACGCCGGACCAAATTGCCTCTCTTGCTTTTACACTGTGAATAATGCAGGAGCCACGTAGTCCTCCGAGCACAGATAAATAATCTATGGAAGCTTCCTGTTGGGTTGAAGCTGGGACGCCCAAACACACCTCCGATAGTCGGGCGACTGACTTCAGATCAATTGTTTTACATAAAAAACAAAACAATGTTTTACATTAAATATTCTTTTTCTTTTGCACAATGTGGATTGAGGTGAAGCGAGAGCAATTCATATTCATAATTAGCAACAGTATTATTTCTCAGGGTTAGGGATTTACTTAAAGCTGCCGTCGGCAAAATTTTTTTGATCATATTCAGTGTAATCGACACTATAATCCGACAGAACAACATAAATAAGGTGGTTTTAGAAAAAAACCCGAGCTTCTAACTCCACCTGGAGCGTGTTATTTGTTTTGCAAAAATCCAGCGCTCCCGCTTCATCAGGTCCAATCAGCGCAGGGGGGTGTGAGATCTGACTGTCAATCACAGGTCGTGCACACGCCACAGATCCCCCCTCACTCGCGCACGTTAATATCACATGCACACGCCACGCCTGAAGTTCGCCTGGAGATTGCATGAAGCGTGATGGCGGAGAGAAAATCTACTAACAAGCTTCCAATTCCTCGGTTATTGCTATCTATGGATAGATTAGCCAGGGCAGCCTACCTCCGAGTCCATGGTGTTGATAGATGCTGAAGAGACGGACGCGTTCACAGAAAATCAGGTACACACGCACAGTGACGCACTGACGAGCACGAACTCGATGGGAGGGTGCTCGCTGGTAGTGGGGAGGGGCATGAGAGTTGTAAACATTCAAAATTTTGGCTAATCGACCCAATCTGCCAGACTTGCCGACGGCAGCTTTAAGTGCGTGATTATTTTTACCTGGCAGACAATAAAAAATAAAAATTAATCTCACAAACATTAAAGGACAGACATGAGGATGGGCTCTTATGACCTTAGCAACTGCATGCAACACCCTGGAAACCAGTCAGAACACTTTAGAAACCACACAACTACACCCTGGCAACCATTTACAACACTTAAAGTCACAGAACGTAAGTTTCGCCGCCATTCAAAACCATAACAAAGTCGTAGCTTGATGACGCCGTGAATGAGCGTGGGATTATGGGAGTTGTCGTCTATCAGCCGTCAAAACAAGCTAGCAAATCAAGTCCGTCTTTTCAGATTTACAGCCGATGGAAAGCAATTCGTCATGACTCGGGCAGAAATCATGTTCATGGGTGAGCTAATGTATTAAAGTTTCATTAACGCTACTGTGGTAAAAGCAGTACAGGGCAGAGAGCCTGGGACATTTTACGCTTTATATGCCTCAATCGGTTGCTGCTGCTCCTTTCGTTTTATTATGTTAATTTTACGATTAACGTTCGCCTCCTTCCCTGAACTTTAACTTTGTTACAGTTATGTTTTATTACTTAAATTCACATTATTTGATCTAATTCTAACGAAATAGCCACTAGTGCTGAATTACTACTCATACTGGTCACTTTATCTGATGAATTAAAATTGTGGGGTAACGCAGAGCCGTTTTACTTGGTCAAAACAATCATACTAAAATACATTTGAGCATGTTGAAAGTTGTTAACATTACTCTGTGGCCGCTATAAGACACTTGTTGCACATTGCATTAAGCTAGATCAATATTAGAATATCATATTAATAAAAGCTGGATGACTTGTGTTGCTAAAATGGCATGCAATTCATTTTAAAACATTGTTTTACTGTTACTAAAGCTCTTTCTGATTATGCTATGTTACCAACTTGACAAAATAGCATTGACTCTGAGACATGGTACATGCATGTGACTCGCGGTAAATCAAGAAAACAAGAGATTCAAAATAATACGACTAACTGTGTTATAAATGTGCTATAACCGTGCTATATATAAAAAGCTATATAGCAGATTCTTTTTCTGACGATAAATGTATCCAAACAGTTGCTCGCATGTCTAATAAAACATAACATACTGTAAAGGTGTTTCCATGGTTTCTATGGAAGTAAAACTGGAAATCGAGGGTAAGATTGATATTGACAGGCGATGCAATAACATGGGACGATACACTGGTTAAAATAGCTGATTTCTCCAGATTTAAACATTATTGGAAACATTTGGGATAATGTAAGTACACAAGTCAACAAAATATATAACATTGTTAAGTAAAACTTAATTTTAATGTCCTTGTTACACGTTACATGTAGTAATAACTATTAATTATGCACAAATACACACAACTAACCCTAAACCAAACCCCAAACCTAAACCTAACCCTATAGTAAGTACATGTAGTTAATTATTATTACACAGTGTTTAAATGCATAAGTACACTGTAACATGGGCACATTAAAATAAAGTGTGACCTATTGTTTGATGGATTTTTTTAATTGTGCCTTTAAGGATTGTGATAGCAACTTTTTCACAGGCAAACAGCATGATGTTTAGATTTGTCGTTAAGATCTAGTGCTGAGTAAGACGAAGTCTAATCTCCAGAGAACTATTAACAGCTGTCTTACACGCACACACGCTTTTGAGATTTCGTCTTCAAAAAGAAACCCAGCACTGTTTGTGATTTATTCATATCTGTGCAATCGTTTCGTGATTATACAATTTACGTTTAAGTAGCAGAGAAACATTCCTCCAAATTAGTGTCTGCTTTTAGCACAATCAAATAAAAGATCATGCAGAATTGAATGTGTTTATACTGTAGCAGTGCTGCACCGCCAAAAAAATTACATAAAAAAATTCCTAGACATGAGGATGATGATACCGGCTGGGATAATTTGGGGGGAAACGGTTCCTCTTTTTAAGAAACTTTGGCTCTCTGAGCTGGATGAGATTAGCTTTGACAAATGTACAATATGCCGTTTCATGTCCACAAAAAGCATATGAAAGTCAGGGAGACAGAGTTAGCGAGAGATGGAACTCAATAATAAACACAAGTTGACAGCATCCAGCACCATTGGCAGCCATCTTTTCTTTTCCCGCTCCGGGAATTCCCAGAAGCTCTAGCAATAATCCATACGCTTTTATTTTTCTGCTCTGTACCTCACAAGCTCTCTCGGTGTTCTCCTCAGAGGCTCACCCACGATCGTCTTACTCATTCACAAAGTTTCTTTATGGATTTCTGCCTCTATTTCTTCTCCAGCCTCCACACCAGGGACTCGAGGTTCGATACACCTACCTGCTGTGAGTTCCAAATTCGTTTGAGCGGATTGTGAGGAAGAGGAGGACGGGTTTGTGGAGAGAATCATTGAGAGGAGAGATCAGTACTATCACAAACACACCTGCTGAGTCAATCCACTCGAAACTGCTGGATTCGGGCTATAGTCTAGCCGTGGCCTCTCGCAATGCTTTAAAGTCATGATGGAATGACCGGAATTACGTCATGAGTGGAGCTAGACACTCTCATCACAATTTTTGACTCAATTAAACAATCATGGCAAATTTGTAACAATAAATATCGAACAAACAGTTTCGCTTCTGTGCATCTTGTGTACAGGAGATGAAAAACAGCGATAAAACTTGCTGGAAAATACTGCCAAATATTGCTGGCACAACGTAACGCGGGGCTAGTTGTAACACGCTTGTTTTAAATACTTCCGCACATGCTTGGATGACGAAACTTTGTGTATTTACTAGTTGCCATATCAACACTATATAGAAAAATTTTTTTTTGGAAGATATCCATAGACATTTATTAAACCATAGCAAAAGTAAATTTCTTACTTAAGTTAATTTTTCATCTCTATTTTTTGTGTTTATTTACAATAAGACAAATCTGATATTATTTTAATCTCCAAGATGTTATTTAACAGTTGAGATAGTTCTTTAATGCTTCGCTAACTAGCAGAAGACACTAGCCGGGTTTAAATCCCAGTTGTGCAGGCGGGGGCATGTTGTAACACTGCGTTACAATGTGCCCCTATTAGAAATATGCTATTATATTCTATACTTTTATTAATTTTATTGAGAAACGTGAGAAAAAGGTGAATAAAGACTGAGAGTCAATGTTCAGAAATTACTAATTATTTATTTGTTTTTGAACTATGTTGTATAGCTGTGTTTTCCTGTGTTCGTAGTCAAAACTCAAAAATGAGTTTATATTTAATAATTAATAATTGCCATTATTTTATATGAAAAAGTTTTTTAATTGTATTTTATTTAGAAAATATTTTAGTTTGTTTTGTATATTTTTTTTATTAGATCAGATAACATTTTAAGGTGTCATATGGTCATGCCACCTATGGGGCATGTTGTCACATTGCACTTCCATTCTTTCGGGGTATATCAAGAAAAAAGTATATACTGTATTAATAAAACAAAAACACATAATTGTACTAGACATGTGGGAAATTAATGTGGGAAAAAATAAATACTCTGAACCATAAGTAGATTTACACAAACTGAGAAAGTCAAAAAGCGTTACTTTGTGCCCCGCTCTCCCCTACGTCATGAGTGGAGCTAGACACTCTCATCACAATTTTTGACTCAATTAAACAATCATGGCAAATTTGTAACAATAAATATCGAACGAACAGTTTCGCTTCTGTGCATCTTGTGTACAGGAGATGAAAAACAGCGATAAAACTTGCTGGAAAACACTACTCGTTTAGCTGGTTTATGAGGCGCCAGACTAAACTACATTTCCCACCATTCTTTATGGCTGCACAACAATGATAAAATACAGATAAAGCACCAATTACACACCTAATGTACATCATTTACTGTTTTTGTTGTTGCATTAGCACTAAAAAGCTTCCTGTCTTCGCCAGAAAGTAGAAAAGAGTTTAAAAAAAAATGAAGCTGCTCAGTGAGTCCAACCAAAATCATTGAAGCCACATCACATCATAATTATGACTTCTGAACTTGTAAGTAGGAACTTCCCAGGGGGACTTGAGTCTGGGAGGTTTTAGTGCATGAATGCATTTAACAAATTTTGGCTTTATGCATGTGGACAAAATCTGCGTAGATCACGAGCTTGCTAGTCACTGCAACTTGTTGATTTGTTTTGCTGCATTATATTGCATATGAAAGCATTACATTCGTGTTTACGAACCGTAACTTTAACAAAAGGAAATCTGTCTGAAAACCCTGAGACAATAAAAACCCCAATGGTTTGAAGATCTCTTTCACATATTGTTGCAGCAAAATACATGTGATTACTAGGTAATCATTCTAGATCGGTTTTCTCGCTCCCCCTGCTGGCTCGGAGGTCAAAAAGACACAAGACGGGCCAGTTTTACTGATTGTTTCTTGGTCAGTCTCCCTCTCTTAATTAAGCAGCATTGGCCTGTATGTTTCTCCACTTTTCTCTAGGCATTAGCAGCCGTTCTAATAGCCTTGATTTATTCCTGTTGGTTTAATCTGCGAGTCTCCAGGCGAATGGAACAACTTGCACGACGGATGCACATCTGTTACATCTTCAGTCTTATGGTATTCGGGTGGGGGGTGTATGTGTGTGTCTATACGCACAACAGATGTGTGTGTACATTTAATCATAATGCGCACAACAGAGTCTTTATTTGCCAGACGACTTGGGCCGGTGGAATTAGTTTTCACGACAATACACACGCTACCTGTCAAAGCAAGACAAACTAAACGAAACTAAATAATAGGCTTAAATATCACAACTGATGAAAAAACAAAAGCAAATGGCACAAAGCAAATCGGATTAAATAGAGCTATGGGTAGAACAGTTTGCCTCACTGGAGGAAAATTCCTCGAGACTGTGATACTAAAATATTCTTTCCCTCTGCAAATAACAAGTCGGTTCCTCACGGGTGAATCTCTCAAAAAACAAACACAAGTCTGGGGCGTATTTCAGCACAACATAAAAATAAAGCAATAAATAAGTAATTATATGGAAAGCACCATTTTTGGACTGACATTTTCAGGTTGAAGTTTTGATTGTGTTCTATGTAATTCATATTCTCAATGTGTAAACGTTTAATTTTCATTACAATTTAAATACATATATGTATAAAATATTTAATTTAAAAAATGCATTGTGGTAAAATTACCCAAAAAAGGTTAAGAAATAGGATTCAATTTCATTAAAACTAAGATTTGGTGACTCTCTGGTCTCTCTCTCTCTCTCTCTCTCTCTCTCTCTCTCTCTCTCTCTCTCTCTCTCTCTCTCTCTCTGTCTCTCTCTCTCTCTCACACACACACACACACACACACGTTGGGTTTCCATGTTTTATGGGGACATTCGGCTTAATATTTTTGTACTGTATCCCCTTACACTAACCCTACCCCTAAAACTATCCTTCACAGAAAACTATATGCTATTTTAGATTTTCAATAAACATTATTCTGTATGATTTATAAATGTAGGGGACATTTGGTCCCCATAACGTAGGGAATACCAGGACCACACACACACCCACACACACACACACATCCACACACCCATCCACACACACACCCACACACACACCCCCACACACACACCCCCACACACACACACACACACACACACACACACACACACACACACACACACACACACACACACACACACACACACACACACACACACACACACACACACACACACACACACACACACACACACACACACACACACACACACACACACACACACACACATCCCATCCCCACTGGTTTCTCATTCGCAGCTCCATCATCATAGTTTCTTAGTGAAACTACCTAACTACTGCAATTATCCTCTCTGTCGCTGTGACTACCGCTCCCATGGCTACTGCCACCATCGCTAGGTAACCAGGGACTCTGGTGGATGCTGGTAAATGGCTTAGTTCTTTATCAGAGCTAACAGAGCGAGTGCAGGGATGGAGAGAGTGTTTTAATGTGTGTTTGGTGTCTAGAGGGCAGGAATGGCTTATGATGGAGAGCTCAGGGGCAGGTTTCTGTGCCTTTATAAGTGCTCTGGTGAACTGTTTCCCAACACTGCTGTTCAAGTACCTACTGTATGGTGTAAGTATGAGGTCAGAATTAGAAGTGGTAAGATAAAATGATGCAAATAATAAAAAGACAATAAATTAACAAAGAAAAGGTTTGATTCACAAATAAATGACTTCTATGAGATCTTCTAATGAACTATTGTATCTTTTTGACCTATTTGTAAAAAAAAAAAAAAAAAAAAACAGCCTTTAAAAGTAATTTACCTTCAAACAAGTGACTCATGTGAGCCGGTTCTGTATTGAATCAGTGAATCTTTTTTTTACTGATTCATTAAAAATAAAACAGCTCATACATTAAGAATAATTTGTTTGTACACATACATAAAAAAATACTCTTGTGCTGATTCTTTTAATGAATCAGTAAATCCTTTTGACTCATTCAATAAAATAACCAGTGAGCTGGTTCTATTAATGAACTTTTGACTGGTTCAGTAGAAGAACCAGCTCATTAGGATCATTTGTTCAGAACTCTGCTTGCTAAACTGATGGATGACAGTGTGAATGATGTATGCAGAAGTTAGCCAATCATAACAGCAGACATCCCACCTCTGCCGGAAATATCCCGCATATTGATAGCGGCTCCCTGACGCCCCGCAAATTATATACAATATCCCGGAAAACAAGAAAGTGAGCGAGAGTGAAGCCCTGTTTCCACCTGTAATAAGATGTGCTTTTCGATGATCTGATCACGAATGCTCAGCTAAGATGCATTACCGCTTATCACGCGTTTCCAATGCATCTTCTGTTACCACTTGCATTCGGATTTCGTTGAGACCCTCCCCTTTAATTTCGACACAATATACAGTACATTACTTTCACTTTGGGCACACACATACTATTAGATGAACGAACCAATGTTACGCAGCTTACATTAATATTATATGATATAATATGGAATAATAATACATTTTTGCAGGGTGGGATGTCTGTAATAGGGGTCTTATAGTCTTAAAGGGAGTGTAGTGAAAACATGTTGTTTAAATCCAAGGGTCAGAGAAAGGGTGTAAAATGGATGTAAAAAACTATATTATGATTATTTTTGTCTAAGGAAAAAAGGAAAACATGCTACAAAATGAATAATATTTCCCATTTAAAAACTGCAGAGATGCCCTGCAGAGCCTTTTCATTTGAACTCTCTCTCTCTCTCTCTCTCTCTCAAGCCTTTGGGCATTTGTGTCATTGTTGCAGCCCAAAATCCCCATGAGTGTCTCGTAGAGACAAAATAAAACACATTTGAATCTGATTTAAGTCCTAATGTACGCTAATGTATCCTACTTCGCTTGATTGGATCCAGAAATAAGAAATGTGCTTATTGGTTGAACACACACACAAACGGCCTGAAATATGTGTATCCCAATATATAATGTAAAATGCAAATTTCCAAAAGGATGAATCTCTGGAAATAGTTCTGTTCTAGGATTTTACACCCTAATACATATAATTACACGGCCAGCAAACTGGAAAACAAACCAAAAGACTCGCCACCATTGCCCTTTCAGCCGTCAGGTGAAACCGTCATCAGTCAGAATGTCGTTGCTCATTCAGACCTGCCGTCCCTCCAGACAAAAACATCTTGTATGATTATTGATTCAACATCAGCTGTCCACCCATTTTCTACCCTGTTTTCAACATGTCAAACAAATTTGGAGGAATGATCCGCATTGAAAAATGGCCCGAGGGATGTTCTATAGCAGAGTCTGCGATCGCCACCACACATAATGCTTTTCACAGACGGACAAATACACATTTCATGCCTGTCATGTTTCCGGAGCTTGTGTTGAATCGTGTTAAACGTTTAAAGAATTACATTTGCCTGGGAAATTACGTTTTAAAGAGATAGTTCACCCAATAGAACATTCTGTAATCTTTTACTCATCTCCTTATTTCTTTGGAACGACATGAGGGTATTTTCACGCTGCTCTTTTCAAAATAACAAAAGCATACAGTCATCAAGCTCATAAACAGACAAAAAGTTACCATAAAAGAAGTCCATACAATTATTCATTATAAGAACCAGTCCATAAGAGTCATTTTTTTGTACAATCATTCAAACAAGAGACTCCTGTGTGCTGGTTCTCTTAATGAATCAGTGACTCATTTTGGATGTGTATTTTAGAAGCATTACATGTGCCTGGAAAATACATTTTAAAGGGAATGTTCACTTAAAATGATCATTCTGTTATGTTTATTCACCCTTATGTCGTTCCAAACATTTAATGCAACATTAATTACAAAGTCGAACAGGCCACACATATTCAAGCTTGACATGTTAAGACAAAGATCATTGGTTCTTGCATGTCATAATGATTTGGGACGACTTCAGAAGATTTGAATATAGCGCACACCTGTATGGACCAGTTATGAGATGCTTTAATTGTCCTGTGTTTTTAGTTTGATATCTGCAATACCCATTAACTCTAGCTGTATAGAAAAGAACAAATCCGACGTTCAGCTAAACATTTCATTTTGTGTTTCATAGTCACAGTGGTTAATAAACAATGACAGAATTGTAATATTTGGACGATCCATCCCTTTAAAAGGCTATACATGTCTTCACAATGTCTATCAGTAATGTTTATGCGTTAAACGTTGCCTCCGTCTCATAAAGCTGAGTAAGATCAGTGCGCGCGGCTCAGGTGAACGACTCGTGTAGGTAGAGCATCAGAGGAGACGCGCGGCTGCACTCATCCGTAGGTTCGTTCTATCACCGCGCTAAATCGGCAATGTGCTGACATTTCTCTTCATTAGAGGCAGTGAGCGGGAACGCGGGGACCGGAGACATGCTTCATTACGGTTCTTCATTTAAAGGGGCCATGCCTGAGCTGACACATTAGAGTCATCCGCACTGGGACGGCCAGCGGTTGCGAGGAGAGGGCTGTTTTCAAGAGGGCTTCAGATCGTAGAAAGGTCATGTAAAATGGACAAACACACACAAACACATCCTCGCTCAAGCAAGATCAATGATTAAACCATGAAATTAGCCAGACAAAAAATAACAGACGGCAGCTTTCTCTTCAATGTTTGGGAAACCTGTTCGAAACAATCATATTTCCAATCTATTTGGTGACACCAATGCCAGATGCACACAAATCCTCCAAATCTGACATATAAACAGGGTTTAGTCACATAGTTTGATTGTGCATTGGTGAGGTTTCCCCGCTGTGGAGAGATCGGATCACGTTTCTAATAGCGAACAGCCTCTCACCTCGACTCCCTGCACTTTGAGCTTCATGTGATCCTCCCGTGTGGTTTTCCCATCTTTCCTCTTCTTCCAGCAGTAGCCATCTTTTCTGTACTTCACCTTCTTCCTGTTGTAGAGGATCATAGACCCATTCTGTGGCCTGAGACAGAGAAAAAGAGAGAGTTTCAAATGACACTGCCACAGAATAAGAAGGATTTGAAAGGCTTTGAGGGATAAACACATGTGCACTATTATATAATGTAGTCGAAATTTTGAAACTGTTTTGTAAACCAAAAACATGAAGTACACAAAAGAGAAAAAAACTAAAAACTAAATGAAATTATGTTTTTGAAAGACTGAGAAAGAAAGACACTAAGGGCCAGGTTTACTAAACAGGGTAAATTAGCATGAAAGCACAATTCCATAAAAGTGCCGATGGGAGTGGAAAGTTCTGCTCGTGATCTACTGACGACACGCAAAATAAAGAACACAGATCATTTCCATAAATACCAACACAATCTACCAAGAGCAGCACAAATTAGCATCTGGTTTAAGACATGCTTTTTTTTTGGGTGCAAATACCAGTAAACTGACTAGCGCAAACCTAAAAGTAAATCCAGGGCTGAAAAACACTGATTGATCGATATTATGTATGAGGGATATACATTTCGGTAAGTTGTACTGTATCTTTTAACACACTACATGTTCATTCGAGTTTATTATAACTAGTAGAGATGATCGGTTCACGTGCCGCTTGAACTGAGGCACTACAGCGATCTGTCACGTCACATTTACAAGCGCCAAAACGGCATTTATAGTTTGAATTTTGTAATCAAATTGACAGAATCTGAGAGGTGAGAGAATTTGTTTCATATCAAAAGTACCCTGCTCTGTCTTTTCTGCCGGTGTCAGTGTCCTCTTTGCTTCGTGATTTTTCTCTGCGTGAGAAAATGGATGTGTGTGGAAAGTGTCAATTGCGTGAGTCTCACGCTGAATGCGTGAGAGTTGGCAGCCCTGAGTAAATCACCTTGCATAATTCATTTCAATACTCTCCTCCTATAAATGTTGCGTCTGAAAGGGAAACTCCTACAAATGCATATGCAATAAGATCAGCCACAGAAATAACCCTACCCATATCCCATGCCTTTTTAGTGCTAATCATGACAGAATTTTTTTTAATGCCAAAAAAGGGTACCCTGGTAATCCAGAGTTCTCACGAGAGCACAAGTTGAATTTGCTCAGCGAGTTACTCTGGTGTCGAGTAATGATGCTCATTAAATATGCCCCTCGATCTGAGCTGCACCAATCACATCGGGTTATCTGATATAGGCGGGCCAGAGGCGAGCTAAACAGACGACGGCAGCGCTGTGACGTCGAAGTCATCAGTAAACATTGCAAGATGGCTATGGATGAATAGCAGTTGTTTGAAACGGCTTTGGCCGCTACAATGAATGAGTTAGACTTGGCTTTTTCCCAAAAGAGGAACAGAAGACGCCGCTCGAATCGTTCCTTTGCAAGAAGGACGTTTTTGCTGTTTTGCCGACCGGAAGAGTCTAATCTACCAGTTAGCTCCGCTGGTAGCTAAGCATATGGGGTTTATTGTTGTGATTGGTCGTAGTGTTATCCAATTGCGTGCTGTGAGATTTTCAAATGCATGCTTGGTGCCGCCCCTCGAGCTGGCCGAGTTTCATTGACCGACACCAGACCATTAATCTTTCAGATTTAGGTCTGGATTTCCAGGCTAAAAAAAGGGTGAATCAGGAATCAAAATTAGTTTTATTACCAAGAAATGTGCTTGAAATTCTATACATAAATATGTATAATAATAAAATAATACAGAATAATATGTTGTGTTTTCATGTTTTATGGGGACTTTCCATAGACGTAATGATTTTTATACTGTACAAACTGTATATTCTATCCCCTAACGCTAAACCTACCCATCACAGAAAACTTTCTGCATTTTTACGTTTTCAAAAAAACATCACTTAGTATGATTTATTAGCCGTTTTCCTCATGGGTTTGTAGCACAGGTAATAAGATGCAATCTGAAATAAAAGCACACAGCATTCAGAGTATACCAACCTCCTTCAGTTTATATACTCATGGAAGGATTTCCCCCCAAATTATTCATAATTCCACCAATAATAAAACACTTTAACACACCAATGACTTGAGCCTCTATCGCTCAGAGCTGATGTGTGGAACGAACAGCTCATTATTATCATAACCGTATCAGAGATGGAGTAAAACACGTTAGCTTGACGGAGTGCTTTCCAGACCGCAGCGGTGCAGGATTAATATCACATTGAGGGCCTTTATGTGGCCCGTCCGTTCCCATTTATACTGGAGGTTTATTGCCAGCTCTGCATTTGTAGAGAATTCCTCTCTGGCCACTTCTTGGTTTGACACAGAAACAATCGGTCTTGGGACTGTATTTAAAGGGAATTGGCTTGATGACTCTTTAAAGGTTGTGTTATATGCATTAGCTGGTTCTGCTCATTTTTCACCGGTGACGAACAATGCCATGGGAACGCTTCTTGGGTGTTGTTTGCCAAAACCAATGAAGAAGGCTGAAGTGCCCTGCCAGAACGTGCCATGCTGTTTATGGGAGAGATGCTTTTGAACTTTGGTCTGTAGTTAGTTTGGGGATTTTTTTCTCTCTCCATAAAATAATAACACAGGAACAGGGAATCAGAATAAGTAACATACAAAACTGCATTTCCTGTTCAGGCACTAAGGGTCAACAGATATGGAACATTTGTGATATACAGTACAGGGCAAAAGTTTGGACACATTACTATTTGTAATGTTTTTGAAAGAGGTTTCTTCTGCTCATCAAGCCTGCATTTATTTGATCAAAAATACAGAAAAAAAATGTAATATTGTGATATATTATTACAATTTAAAATAATTGGTTTTCAATTTATTATACTTTCAATTATCATTTATTCCTGTGATGCAAAGCTGAATTTTCAGGATCATTACTCCAGTCTTCAGTGTCACATGTGACATCCAGTCTATCACATGATCCTTTAGAAATCATTCTAATTTACTGTTATTACTATAGTAAGTACAGGTAGTAACGTGTAACTAAGTCACCTTAAAATAAAGTGTCACTGATTTTTTTGTTGTTGCATTGTGACATTTTCAGTGAAGCCTCAATTTACTCCCAAATTGCCATAACCATAAATATACAATATGAAAACAATTACTTAATTAATGATAATTAAAATTAATTAATGAATAATAAAAAAAATAAAAAAAAGTGAAATTGTGCTCAATTATCATCAAAATAATATAGCAAAAATGCAAAAAGGTCCCAAAAATATTTTTCTTTTCTTTAAATAAATATAAATCCTTATTTTCTTTTGATGTTGTTGTGAAATATGACCTGCAAATGTTTTCATGAGATCCCTCCTTACAGTGAGCGAGAATAATTTCTCTTAGAAGTGGAAATTCAAAGAAACATGTTTCCCCATTAAGACAAAGGTGAGCATTTTGTATCGAACGCTTCTCAGAATGCTTAATATTTTAACAGGACTATTTATCGTGAGTGCGTTCAAGCCATTTGCTCGGCTCCTTTTCCTCGGGACCTTTGGGTAAGCCATTTTCTTTTTTAATTGAAGGCAGTTTGTTCCAGAAAAAAATGAAGCACTTTAGCAGGGGAATGTGAGGTGGGCCCGGAGCAGATTTGCGAAAAGCAGCCAGAACAAGAGTCTCTCTCCTTCTCTGTGTGTACTTAGGCGATCCAATTAATCTTATCAGAATTATACATATTTATACATGGAGAGCAGGGCAAAAGGAACGCGAACTGTTCCGTTATCACATTTGGATGACAGGACGCCTCTTCTGTTTCAGAGACTTAATGTACCAGACAGAAATGGAAAATTTAGGCAGGGAAGGAATGTTCTTAAAGGGATGTGGTTGGGAATACTGTCTTATTCAAAGGGCGGTTTATGTTTGATTAAACATAGTCAGTCGATACAACCGTGTAGGACTTCAGCAGAGCTTTAGATATGTGTATAATGAATAATAAATGGGATTGTAATGCTTTAGAACGTATTCATAATAAATCAAATCTGTAGTAGTCGCACTTGAGTGCCGACATGCTTTAGAAGGATATTATAATGCAATCGTGGAATAACTTTACGGGCCACCCTAATTCATAGCAGGTGTATTTTTTTTTTAAAGACACCAATTATAATACAATATCAAAGAGCGAAATCGCAAAGCTACACATACAGACACAGCATTCTGGCAGTGTGTTAGATTTTCCTCATAGCAACCCCTGGAAACGTTCAGGATAGTTAGAAATTCTCTTCTCGCCACAGGTTTCTAAATTATTCATTTTTACTCAGTTCATTTTACACATAAATAAGGCGTCTGTGCTGTGGTGGTGAGAGAGCTTTCCGATGAAGGTCGTATATACCCGAAAGACACTGTGGGAACTAGCGACATAATTACAATGGTAAAAGAGAGAAGCAAGACACAACACTTCAGTTATGAATAAGCCAAATTCGGAATGTTCGCAGATTTGCGCAAGTGATCTCCTGAGAAAACAAAGATTATATACAGATGAAAACATGCAGATATCGATGCCGTGTTGCAGCAGTTAGAGTATGTTAGAGCAAATATCTTAAAGGGTTATTTCACCCACATTTATTACCCTCATGTTGTTCCAAACCCACAAGACTTTCGTTTATCTTCGGAAAACAAATGAAAGTCTTTTTGATGAAATCTGAGAGCTTTCTGTCGCTCCATTGACAGCTACGCAACTACCACTTTGATGCTTCAAAAAAGTTCATAAATAGATCGTAAAACTAATCCATATGGATTGAGCGGTTTAGTCCAAATTTTCTGAAGAGACTCGATCACTTTATATGATGAACAGATTGAATTTAGACTTTTATTCAAAAAGTCTACATTTTATTTAAAAAGTCCACACACTTTATGGAGGAACAGAAAGCTCTCAGATTTCATCAAAAAGATCTTGATTTGTGTTCCGAAGATGAATTAAAGTCTTACGGGTTTGGAACGACATAAGGGTGAGTAATTAATGACATAATTTTCATTTTTGGGTGAACTAACCCTTTAAGTCTTGGAAATCATGAATAAAAAATCTAAATGAGAGTCAAAATGAGAAACAAAAGTGACCCCCCACCCCACCACCACACTAGAAATGAAGGGCCATGTTAAATGCATAGTACACTGTGGTACACATTTTGAACATTAAGGGCCCTATCTTGCACCCAGCGCAATTGACTTTGTACACCGACGCATGTATCATTCCTATTTTGCACCCGACGCACAGCAGACTTTTCCCTCCACAGACGCACGTCGGTAAATTAGGGATGAACTTGCACTCCCGGGGGCGGATCAGCGAAAAGAGGAGGCGTGTTCCGGCGCAAACGTTCCCTGGTGCTATTTTGCAGTTCCAGAAAACAATTCCGCCACAGACCAGGAAAAACCTAGTCTAAAGTCAGTGGCGTGTTTTCAGTGGTGCGTTCAGATGCTATTTTAAGGGCGCATGCTTGGCCATAATGTAGCGTGTGCACAATGCGCATACACTTAGCTTCTCTACTCTACACAAACGCAGCAGTTGACCATACATAATTAAATATTCCACACGAGGGAAATCATTGTGGTGTTCATGAAGATGCGAAAAAATAGGCATAAAGTTTACACATTTACCCAAATTATTATACGCCTGTTTAACCGAAGCTAATTTGGGAG
The DNA here is from genome assembly GCF_965113295.1 of Leuciscus leuciscus. Classification (NCBI taxonomy): domain Eukaryota; kingdom Metazoa; phylum Chordata; class Actinopteri; order Cypriniformes; family Leuciscidae; genus Leuciscus; species Leuciscus leuciscus. Next base: position 4,114,050 of record NC_138747.1, read on the forward strand.
GGTTTCTCCCATCCCCATACAATGTCACCTCTCTGTCTTTTACGGCCCTGACGAGAACGCCGGTCTCCTCGGCTGTGAACCGCTCCTGGCAAGTCCGGCATTATAATAGCAAGCCGCCATGGAACAAGCGCGCCTGCTCTTAAATGTGAGATGACACTCTGATTGGTTTATTTGACGTTACACCCAAACCACACCTATGAATAACGAAGCTACTTCAGATCAACCCATTTTAGATTTGCGTCGGGCGCAAGAGTCATTTATCCCGCCGGTATAATAGCAACAGCGCCCAAGACCCGCCCACAAAGTTACTTGTGTTTCGTGTTTGATACTTGAGTTTCAGATCGCTAAAATAGGGCCCTAAATATGCTCTGCTGTATATTCCACATTTTAGCAAATGTAGTAGGTCCATGTATATGTAGAAACATATACTACAGAAATAGTACAAGCACTTTAGTGCTAGTATGAATAGTACTATTTTTGTTTTATTTATTGGCCTTTTAACTAAATTTGGCCATGCATGGAATAGCATACTACCAAATGAACAAGGCCAAATATAGGTCCATAAATAAAATAAATAAGTGTAACTGTTGCAGACACACACATACACAAAAGAGACCCAAATCAAGCCTTATCTAAACATCAAAACGCTTGACTCGACCATCAGGGCATCAGACGCCTGTTAACAGACAGCAGCTCCTGGTGTGTGTACAGTCACGCTGGCATTTAGCCACCTAAAGGACTGGTATTCCATATGGCGCAGGAGCTGATCTGTTTATCCTTGCAGGAGTCCTGCCTCCTTCTGCCTGTTTTCATATCTCCTCACCTTGCCTGTTGATTTAATAAGCGATAACAGAGGTGGCAGGCGGTAACAAATCACCCCCCTTGTATTTTTCCACCTGCCCACCTCTCAATGTCAGCAATCACACTCATCAATCAATCACCTCATTACAATGGTGACAGGACTGCGCCACACGCCGAACGCCAAAACACATGTGGACGAGCACATGCGCTGTCGGAGTGCTGCTATCGGATGGGCTCTAATATAATTGTGGGTTTGATTGAACAGAATTTGATTTCTGCTGTCTGAGGGGGTGTTGAGGGTTATTCTGGAGACAAGATTCCATCAGTGTTCAAGCGTCTTATCGAAATGCGGTGCTAATCGCAGCGGTTTTGAAACTGAACGTTTGCGTTTACAATTTTTATTGCTGAATTTGAATTGAGCTAACAAACAGGATGCAATCTGGATTTGAATGTAAAGAAGTACATATATATATATCACACATTTAATAAATTAACTCTTTTGGACCAGGGTAGAAGAACACTTAATTTCCCAGAATGCATCACATGCACTGTCAGAAATAGGGGTACAGTAGGAGTCCATTTCTGTCCCCCAAGGTACAATCTACACTAACGTACCCCATAGGGCTTATTATTGGACCTCAAGGTACATATATACCTTTTTGAGGGTCAAAAAGCATTAAAAGGTACATATATGTACCATTTATTTTAAAGGTTAAGGTACAATATTGTACCCTTGAGGGTACAGCCCCAGTGACAAGCCATTGTACCCCTAAAGGTACAATTATGTACTTTATTTTCTGAAAGTGTGTGTTGAATTCCACACTTTTTTGTGTGGCCAATTAAAATTAAAATTCAAAATGCTGCCGCAAGATTAAGAAAGAGGGACAGAATTATGTAACACTTTATTTGACAGTGTTCTTGTTACATATTTTACATGTACTTACTATGTAATAAAATTAAATTGTGCATAATTACATGCAACTAACCCTAAACCAAACCCTAACCCTAATTAAATACTACATGTTGTTAATTACTATTACTTAGCACTTAAATGTATAATTACCCTGTAACAAGAGCACCTTAAAATAAAGTGTAACCCATAATTACCCCGATTTTAGCATCTCTTCATTGGTTACCAGTCAGCTATCGGATTGATTTCAAGGCCCTACTATTTATTTTTTAAAGTTTGAACTGCTCTAGCACCCTCAAATCAATCAGATCTTGTTATTCTACACATGCCAGTAAATAATTTGAGACCTGCTGATAAACTTTTACTTCAGGTATGACGGTCCCGACTGAAGCGAAAAGGTGATCGTGCCTTTTCGATAGCCAGACCCAGATTATGAAATAACCTATATCGCTTCCCATCCGTTCTGCCCCCAATCTGAATGCTTTTAAATAGCTTTGAAGAAGCACTTTTACATCTTGGCTGTTGAGTCTGATCCCAGAGAGAACTTCATTTTGGTCTTTTGTGTAGTCCTGTTTTAATGCGTCATGCATTGGTTTCATGCTTGTATTGTCCAGCACTTTGAGCTGCACTTGTTGTAGCAGAAATGTGTTTCAAAAAAATTAACTCAAAATAAACTCAAACACTCATGAAATAAAATGTTTAAATTCTGAATTGTACACAGTTGTGTGATGGTCAACATAAAAGGATTCACATTCTCAGGTTCAGGTTCACATTCTCCTTCCCTAATGTGATGTGATCTATCCTCATTTGATATCATTGCTGTAACATTTACTTAACTAGTGTTAACCAGCAAAAAAATACTGTTTTAGCTACAGGAACAGATTAGATTATGTATTGCAATTATGAATTGTGCCCAGTAAGATCAGGAATTAGAGCACATATGATCAATTTTAAATGTCATGTTGACTATAAACTTACATCTGGAACCAAGAACAATTCATAGCACTGCGTCACACTGTATAGTCTCTACTATGTCCTATCGCACAGTTTTGGACATGAGTTTGATCCTATTTTCATGCTTAGCATTACAGAATGCTGATCACATGAATCCCCGGTTTGGTTCCTCTGTCTTGGTCTGGCTAAAACAGACGGGGATCAGGACAGTGATGGGTGCAGGGTTTCATCTACGTCAGATTGCCTCCAAACAAGAAAACTGATGTCCCTACATGGCTTATCGAAACAGCGGACCCCGAGGATGGCTTGAAAGGGTATAAATAAAGGCCTGTCTGTCTTCACCAGCCCACAAGTGGATTAGAAATTGGGTGTTTGTTTGTAAGTCTGGCGGGGCTGGTGGGATAAGGAGAGGGTCGAGTCTGTTGCCTTATCTCCAAAAAGCAGAGAGCACTAGGCTGCCCGGGATCAATAAGGCGACCACAGGCAACAAGCTCTAACCTTAAAATGCACAGCGCCCCCAGACCGAGCAACCCCAGCGTGCATTTGGTCAGGGTGATTTTTCCAAAGGGCATGGAAAGGCCACAGCATTCATGGCTGAATAATTGCATACAGGAGTTGCTGCATAGGATGAGCTTCCCGATCGTCTCGTTTTCAGGCTTTCCCTCTGGGGGTTGGAGGTTATCAATGGTAGTGGCATTTGGAGCTGTGGTGTGAACAGTAATGGAAAGACGCCGCTAAGTTTCGGCCCTCGGGGAAAATCGCATTGAGGCTTCTGCATTGTGTTAACTGGATGAGTGTGAAAAGGGTAAAGCCACGGAAGCTATTAAACCTAATTAAATCATTACCAGAAACATTACGCCGCTTATGTTAGAGATGTTTTTAAACTGTTTTCTTTGCCCTCGGGTCCCAACATACTCTATTTATGACCCCCCCCCCCCCATCCCCCCACCCCCAAAGAAAAAAAACACACGCCCAACAGTGAGGTAAACAAGATTTGCATTTGCAGAAGGAAACAGCAGTGCTTGCATGGCAGCAAAATAAGCATGTTAAAGTTAAGGCCGCATTAGAGCTGCTTTAGTGTTGACACCAGGGATGTGCAAAATTCAGAACTGGCTCACTAGCAATTCATGAGTGTGAATTTTAATTGGCCACGACACACAGGAAGATGAATTGGAATTTGAATGAGAGGAATAGGAATTTATCGAGATAAAGTCAAGACAAGACAAGACAAACAGACGGACAGACGGACAGACAGACAGACAGACAGACAGACAGACAGACAGACAGACAGACAGACAGACAGACAGACAGACAGACAGACAGACAGATAGATAGATAGATAGATAGATAGATAGATAGATAGATAGATAGATAGATAGATAGATAGATAGATAGATAGATAGATAGATAGATAGATAGATAGATAGATAACACAGTTCACAAACATACATCTCACACAGTTGACACTGGCATTGTTGAAAAAAATAAAGAGACACAAGACACCTAGAACATTGTCACAATCTGACCGCACAAACCTGCACAGGACCAAGAGATAGGAGAAAGAGCGAGTAAGACACATGGTGTGTTTTCCTGCATGTTATCTGCTGTGGAAGGGACAGTATGCGGTGGGCTTCTACACGAGGTTAATTAAGTTATTGAAGTGCAGGACTCCTCATGAATATATCAGCATGGAGGCTGTGGACTATCTTGTCAGGGGCCTGGGCTGCAACCTGTCCATGATTCCCCACACACACACACACACACACACACACACACACACACACACACACACACACACACACACACACACACACACACACACACACACACACACACACACACACACACACACACACACACACACACACACACACACACACACACACACACACACACACACACACACACACACACACACAACGCTTCACCCCCTCAATCTCTCAGCCAGCTCCACACCCACAGGGAGTCAAAATCATTTTCACCAGACCGCAGGGTATTACAGAAAGGCAGCGTGGGAAGCACGGCGACGGCGTCTTTGAAAAGGAGCAGATCTCCGCTCTGTTGTTATAGAGGCAGCTTCCTCACGGTGTCCTGACGAAGTTGTGTCCTTGCACTGTGATGCGCAAATAAAGAAGAGGAACGTGCCCTCAAAAATCAATCAAAATCAACACATGCTTCAAAGCAGCTCGATCAAGTGCTTCCCTGCTGAACCACTGCATTAGGGCTGGGAGACTGCCTGAAACAATAAGCTGTTTTCGATTATAGTTTCTATCACAGTTGGGCCAAATGCAACCAAATTATAGGAAATGGGCCTTACAATCACTGTACTTTTAGAGAGGAAAACAAAAACTGGAACTGACCATTCTCTAACCAGTTACTGTTGCTAACTCTGTCAAACTTTCAGTTATTTGTTCACTGGTAAAAAAAAACAGAGAGAAGTGATCAGAATGAGTGAATTATCTTAGTGAATCATTAAATAAAAATCTTGATTGACAGTGCAGTTGTATCTAGAATTTTCTAGTTGCTTTAAAGGTGTCCAGTTTGTCATGGAATGCTACATTAAAAACGTGAAACTGGATAGAAATGCATGACGGAGAAGTCTGCCTTAGAATCAGAGCAAACAAAACAAAACATGATTTACTTAAGTTTGCACTTAAATGTATTATAAATATATGAAAAAAATTAGAAGCAACTATACCTCATGTACAATGAATAAATATAAATAAATAAATAAAAATAGCATACTTTCAGTGTCTTTAAACCTTAGAAACAAGTACATTTGTTAGCAAATTTTACATATAATATATATTATCATGAATTAAATAAGTGACTCCACAAAAGTATTAATTATTTTTGAATGACATTAAATAAAATATTGAGAGGTCTGAAAACAGTTTCTCATAGTCTAAGCTTATATAAAACGTCCTTATATTTTCAGTACTTTTCTGGATTTTTTTTTATATTCCTATATACTCCTATAGTATAGTATATTATTTATATTTATATTATATATTCCTACAGTATTACTATATACCGTACATAATTGACTTATTTTGCCCTCATTTATACTGCATTATATATCAACCAGTTGGTGCCAACTTGATATAGCTATTTATTTGGCTCTGACCCTTTTTAAACCGGGTCTAAATAAAGTACAGTACACTCGCTGCTGGTTAGCACGCCTTCGCCTTGTCTCTGTCCATTCTCATTCCCGTCTCATCTCAGTCTCACACCTCTGTAATTTCATATCCATCATTAAAAGGCTGTGGGATAGCAAGGCTCCGCCGGTGGGCCCGGCTATAAAAAGCATTCCACAGACGAGTACCTTGCCTTCCATTTCCATCTCTGTTGTAAATTGCCAATTTCTGTAGGCTTGACAACATTGTTCTCCCGACAAAGAGTGAGGTGAAGACAGCAGCTTATTAACCTAGACTCAGATGCGCCCACTGTTCAGGTTAATAACCGCAAAGCGAAGCGTCCGTGGCCTGTGGGGAGGGAGCGTGCTGAGAGACCGCCGCTGAAGATCATGCGAGAGACAGGCGCTAGAGCAAGAGAGCTGATTGCAGGAAGATTAGATTCATCTTTTCAAATGATATGAGAGGCGTTGGATGTATTTTTATTTTTTTTTGGTTTCATCCCTCTCAGCTCTCTCTCTCTCTCTCTCTTCACGGCTGTGTTTCCGTGTGTCTGTGTTGTGACATGCAGCTCGTACAGTGGCCTCAAAATGTGTTCGGACACTTAAAATCAACACAAAACAGCATTCACAGACCATTTAACTTCCATTATGTGATGCATTTCAGTAAAAAGATAAGGTTGGGATTTTATTTTATGCATCAGAAAGGGATTGAATTGTGAAAAATGGGCATTATATACAAGAATGGAGCCCAGACCAAGGGCAATAATACCAGGAGAAATCTAAAGCAATGACATTCAGACATTTTTAAGTGTGACTTAAGCGTCCAAATACTATTGGGGCCTCTGTATGTACTTTCCACTCTTCTTCATAATACTCTTTTAATATTCTTTCTGTCCATCCTCTTGACACTGATGGCTCTCCACTGAGAGGAGCAGAAATAAAAAGAAAAAAGACAGAGAGAAAGAGAGAGAGAAGAGGGTGTGCGCTGTGGCTTTAGTCATTCTAGTGTCTCATATTGTTCCCATCAATAAATTGGAATGGATCGGCTCTCCTTTATCCATGTGGAGACGTGGTGGGCAGGACTGTTCTGTCACTGCAGCCCATTGACCCATTCTGTACATCCTACACTAGACACACACACACACACACACCCCTCATATGACGCACACCAGCATCTGGGAACTGATGCTGACCCGACTCGAACAGTCAAGGAGAAATACTGAAGAAAATAACAGACAGAAAGAGGCAAAACAAAAAGAGAGAGGAAAGGACAGAAATGGCAAAGACTGAAAAAGGCAAAATAGTAGAGATCATTTTTACAGGGTTTCTGCAGGTTTTATGAAGGTACATTTAAGGCTTTTTAAAGACAAAGTAAAGAAAACTTAAGGAATAAATTGAAGAGAACGCAATACGTTAATATGTTCTCTAAATGTAAATATTATTAATGTATTTATGCAAAGCTTCTTTACGATTTAATTGGTTGCTTTGTTTCGGGCTACCGTGCATCTAACGGCTCAACTTAAAATTCTTGATTGAATTACTGCAACATAAAATGTTAAGTAATATATGCAAACAATAGGTTAAATCTCTCTCAACTAGAGGGTCACAACACAAAACTGAGTCACAAACTCTGCAATATGTCTGTCACTTTGTAGAAGCCAGTCAAATTAGTCATGCCAACATGGACGAGTGAAGCGACATGCACTCAAAAACCATGAACAAAATATACAAGATAAAACATTTTTTTTTGTCCCAGACTACACTTAAAGGGATACTTCAGGACTTAGCATTAAGCTTTGTATTAGTAGAAAACCTGTAGTATTTTCGAATTACCGTGCTTTCCACCCTCATATCCCCCTGAGACGAGAGATTTATGTATTTTTTGTCTGGAAAAAATCCTCCGATGACGCAAAAATCGTCATTTTGCGTCATCGGAGGATTTTTCGGCCAGAGGCTAAAGACTACACCCAGTAGTAGGGGCTGTCCCGCATGTGTTCAACCCGCCCATAGAGGGTGGGATCTCACTCACAGAATGTACACACAGTGTCAGCCATCTTTCTTTGGAAGCTAAGCTAGCAGGCTCTTGTTCTGTGGAGAAAGCTGAGTAGTAGGAGAAAGCTGAGTAGTAGGGGTTACCATCCTCTTTTTCCCGGACATGTCCGGCCATCGAGATCGTCCAAAATGTCCGGGATTCGGCTTTTGCTTTCTGCAGTCGCCATTCATTATTTACATGCACACCTTTTGTTTCAATCTAACTGAATTCATTCCGATTGGTGAATCTGAATGTAGTGTTTACATGAACGCTAAACAAGTGATCGGTTGATATGCGTTTTAACATTGCTAAGAAAATTCCCGCTCCTCCGTGAGAGATACGAGACCGGTGCGTCTCAGTAATCACGCCACCGGCCTCGCGCCGTTCTCCCGCGCCCCTCAGCCTCGTCCTGCTCGCCACAGTAAACATAATAATCCCGGACATTTTGGGCGATCTCGAAATCCCGGGCAGACTCGTCACGGAGTCTCACTAGTAGCCTAGCCTTGTTGTTTTCAACTGCGCTCTCTTACCGGTAGGCGTGGCTTGGGAGTGGCCTCCTAGGGCAGCGAAGCAAGTGCATTCTGGGAGTTGTTGTCTTTCATCCACATAAGCCAAAAATACATTTTCTGGCTTTTCTCAGTCTAGAAAGCTCCAAATTCAAAAATCATTTCACATTTCTTCTACATAAATGACCTATTTTAAATACACATTCATCTTTCCAGAGGTGAAGTATCCCTTTAATACAGCTTCACTTGTAGTGAGGATAAACAGTGGACTGCAGACCACAATATGTTTTGGAAAATTGCTGTAATAATTATTCAGATTTAATAATATATTAATAAATTCCCCTTTTTTTTTTTTTTTGCAATATCAATGCATGCATATCAATGCAATAAAAATGTTGGTTTGCTGCTTTATATCTAGTGTCAAATTTATTTCCCGAAGCCTGAGAACCACTGATTTACGCAAGTTATTCTGCCTGAATACATTGTTTCCTGAACATATTTAGATATTAAATGTGAAAATAATTACAAAATATCAGTTAAACCAATTATACTCTAGAGACGATAGTGTCTGCATACTCAGAAATGACTGGGCAAAAATCACTGTGCATTTGTGAAACGGGACCATCAGATGAACAGCTGACGGGATAAACAAGAGCTTTAGGGTGACATGTGTCTCTAAGACGGAGCACATCCAAACAAATCTCTTCTATCCCAAAACAAATCCCTCCGATACAACAATGATACATATTTCTCATAAGCTACAACCAGCTGTCAAGTGAAACTCTGGACATTACTACTGCTTTTTCCTCAGGCAAATTGATAGACAATCGTTTACAATAATTTAGCACTGGAAATCTGGCATCTGAAGTTTGCCGCAGCTGTCAACACACAAACCTTTTCCTTAAGGTTTATCTAGATTTAACAAAGTTTGACGAGCACTTCATGAATAGTTTAGAGAGCGCTGTGGTGGAGCTGTAGAAAAGGCTGACGCAGCGAGACAACGAGAGCTACACCAATGAATGAGGTTCATACGGATCCACCATTTATCAGAGACCAGCAAGATAAATAGCGCTCTCAGTCGAAGAGAGAGAAAGAGGGAGATAGATACTTCCTCTTTGTCCAGTTGCTCATTTTGGGAGACTCTGACTT
>NC_138747.1:4128537-4143537 GCF_965113295.1 Leuciscus leuciscus
TTCCACCTGTGTGAGGTCTCACAGATAGAGTCACAGAAGCAGAAACCATTGTAATTACTCTTTAATTTATTGACTAATGGCCACAGCCTCCCCTGACAGCAGCAATTGTTCTAATGTCCTGGCCAGCACGACACTGCTCAAGTCCTCTTTGGGCAGCGCAACTAAAATAATTTATCATTACAAGCACATTAAATTGAAACATATAGACCATAACTGTTGTAATTTATATTATTTTGTCTGTGTGTTTTTCATTCTCTGGTTTTTCTCCTGGCCAGAAAGTGTCTGATTGCTCACCCAGGTGGAGCTGAACTCACCCGTACGCCCCTGGCTTCAGTGCGGGTGACACGGATGAATGCTGCTCGAGAATTTACAGGAATTTAAGGACGTGCCAAAATGTGTCTGGAAGGCTGCACTGCATTGATATTTCTCAAAGAGTCTAATTTTCTTCATCCACACAATTAATTCCATAATTGCGTTTCATAATTAATGAATTTCCATCCTCTCTCTCTGCCACTTGGAACTGAAGAGCCTGTTTTCACCTGTATGTTGTGTTGAGCTAAGCGCCAAAACTACCGTCTTAAACTCTCAGTTTCTAAAACTTTCTCCTATACTGTTTCTGGAGATACTTACCGTTGTAGGTGTGCTAATATTGTGCCAGATTTGCTAGGTGGGCCAAATCCATTTTTAAACTTTATAAACTTTACTTACTAAGAATCTCCTACTCACATTGTACTGTTAAAGAGATAGTTCAACCAAAAAAACAGAAACTTCTGCCATCATTTACTCAGCCTTGTGCCAATGCAAACCTTTATGAATTTATTTTCTCCATGGAATATAAAAATATACACTACCGTTCAAAAGTTTGGGGTATGTTTTTGTTTTTGAAGAAGAAATTGATATTTTAACTAAACTAGTAACTAAACAAATGTATAGTCTTACAAAATATTTCTATTTCAAATAAATGCAGTTCAAATCCTAATGAAATATCAATTTCCACAAAAATATTAAGTAGCACTTTTTTAAACATTGATAATAATAATAATAAATCTGCATATTAGAATGATTTCTGAAGGATGATGTGACTGAAGACTGGAGTAATGATGCTGGAAATTCAGCTTTGATCACAGGAATAAATGGCATTCTGAAGATTTTTTTAATTTGCAATTTTTCATAATTTTACTGTTTTTATCAAATTAATGCAGCCTTGATGAGCATCTTTCAAAAACTACAAAATCTTAAAGATCTCAATCTAATTCCAGCATATTTGGGCATAAACGCCACGTTTGTTAAGTTATGAATGTGAAATACATTTTTTTTTTTTTTTAAAAGCATGTCTTCTGTCACACCTGCCTTTTCCATTCTGTTGCATCTTGCTGATTTTGAATGCAACAATGGATTGTGTGCAAACAGCATTCAAAATCTAAACGACTGCAACATTATCTGCATACTGAATTGCAATTTTACAACCTCGGAAAGCACTGGTGTCTTCTACAAGAAATGCATTCTACCAATCGCTTTCAGAACAGGCCAAGTTCACAAAACATCATGTACAGGTTAATCATTTTGAACATATGCATATGACTTTTCTTTATCCCGCTGTGAGCCGGTGGAAATTAAAGGCAGCTTTAGCGATAACAGCCCGCTGTGTTTGGAGACACGTCGTCTATCCACAGTGTGTGTAAATCAAGGACGAGTTCATTCAGAACAAGACAAACAATTCTCACCATCCCCGCTCCTCTCACTCTTTTACAGGCGTTCTATATCCCTCAGCTTCTGTCTTTTTTTCGCTCTCTGCCCCCCGATTTGTGGAGCTGATCGATAGAGTGATGCAGACGTTGCTGCTGAGGATGACAGAAGTGGCTCGTCCCCAGAGAGGAACAATAAGGACGAGCGCATCTCCCCCACCCAGACTGTTTGCTGGAGCTACAAATACGCCAAACATTATTTCAACACGATTCTATCTGCGTTCGTGCGATATCGGGTGTGTGTTCGGATGAGAAACGTGGGCAATACGCACATAAACACAACCCTGAAGAAGAAAAGAAAGATGCGACGGCTTTGTGCGCAATAATTCAAATCGCTGAACGTCGCCACATGCCGCTGATACGTCCCGTCCTAAAAAGATACTGCTGCGGAATAAAACAGCTAGGAAAACTAAGTCTTTGAATGCACTTTGAAAAGCACTTTCAAGCTACATAAAGTTTAGCATGAGCTCTACAGCTGCCAAGCCTCAAGGTTTTTCGCTATGGTGAAACTTCGACTGGTGCATTAGAGATGTAAAGAGTGAGAGAGAAGAGGGGTTGAGACTGAAACAAATAGATAAAAAGGGGCTGTGAAAGTTGAAGAGAGACTGAGTTCAGGTCTGGTCATCTAAGAAAGACACATCCAGCACTCCATCGTACTTTAGGCTCACTATTTATTTCCCAATCTTCAGGTCAAACTCATTGTGGCCTTGTGCAATGCTTCACGTTCACTGCAGGGGGCAGCCAGACACTGAATCTCCGTCCCAGCATTCCCTTCATAAGCATCTGATATTGCTCAATGCTAGCCACAACTATAAAGTACATTTGCAGCTTTCAAATGGGGTCTGTATGATTAAAAACACATCACCTATAAAGCATAACCACAAAGACCATCAAAAATCAGTACTGGCAAAATCCTTCTGTTTTTTTTATAGTGTCTTCAGTCAAAAAGGAAGCTTTAACATTGCAATTTAAGAGAGAAAATATTTAGCTTGATGCCTTCTCCATAGCAACATAAAAATGAGAATAATATAAGCAGAAGACATTAATCCAAAGTAGATAACAATGCTACCATCATACATTTCAACTGAGTACTGAAGAAAATGCAAATATCACAAGCTAGAATCAGACTCAGGCTCGCAGCTTTTTTAAGTACTGATGTTTTCAACGCACAGAGGTTGTGTATCCCGTTCTCCTGCAGCTGGCTGTGCTGATGGATGTGAAGCATATGGCGTACGGTACGTATAACTCTGCGTGTGCAGGGTGGAGCGGGCCGAGACCGACGGCTCAGCGGAGGGCATGAAATGTGCTGGACGTGAACTGAATGAGAGAGCTCATCTTCTCTTCTCTTCTCTAACCTGTGGGGTCGCTCTCTCTATCTCCTGCTCACTAAAGCCTCCATTTCTTCTCCTCACACTGATTTATGCTTCTGCTTACAATGACGAGTCCCCTTTTCTACTTCATATCATACAAAAACAGGATGCACAAGCAATGCCTAATGCAAATCTCCCTCAAACACCCAGACTATGTATTGAAACTAGACTACAAAGCACCAGTACAATAAGCTCAGTCACACTACCATTCACAAGTTTGGGGTCAGTAAGACATTTATAATGTTACAAAATAATTATATTTTCTGCACTTTTTACATTTCTATTTGAGAATCCTGAAAAAAATGCATTACAGTTTCCACAAAAATATTAAGTTTTCAACATTGATAATAATTAGAAAATGTTTTTTTGAACAGCAAATCATCATATTAGAATGATTTCTGAAGGATCATGTGACACTGAAGACTGGAGTAATGATGCTGAAAATTCAGCTTTGATCACAGGAATAGAACATTTTAAAATGTATTAAAATAGAAAACGGTTAATTTATTTAATTACTGTATTACTGTTTTACTGTATTCTTGATCAAATAAATGCAGCCTCAAAACATTACAAAATCTTACAGATCCCAAACCTTTGATTGCTATAGCCATATATACACTGGTATGACCATGTTTACGTGTCAATATCTATTCAGCAGCACTGTTACTTATTATTTCACATGCAAAAGGTTAGCCAATCATAACAGAAGCAATGTACAAGTTTTTAAACGGGAACAATATCATGAGGAATCAATGTCCAAAAAAGAGTGCGTCTTGAAACCAAGATCCAAAAGTCTTAGCAGAGCAAAGATGTTGATTTCACATGTGAAGGAGGGTGTTTCGGAAAAGGCAAAGCAGCAGAAATAAAAAAAAAAAAAAAAAATCTAAGGGTCAGAGAGATGGTGGAAAATTGTCCTGAAAAAAACAACAACAACGAAAAAACATACTACTGGTTTTCATGCAAAAAAAACAACAAAAAAACACTTTTATTAACATTTTAAGTAGACCTCAGGGTAAAACAACCGAATTATACTAGAACTGTTTGATATGACCCCCTGAAGGCCAAACACAAAATGTGCCAATTTTATTCTAAGGGTTAGAGAGAGGGTCGAAATAAAATAAAAAATAATAAAAAAATAACATTTTAAGATTCTATGACTAAGATTTTATAAGCATTAAAAAAAGAAAAAATAAGAAATAAAAATAACTTTTTTAATTTAAAATGTTCTTATTTTGATCCTTCATGCTCTCTTTTCTGCCTTTCCTATCTCTCTTTATTTGTCTCCTGCGCCTTCATCTCCTCCGTTCCTGCTGTCCTCTCCTTCTCCTGGTTCTGGCAGTCAGGAGTCATGATGGCAGCTCCAGAGAGAGCCGTGTGTGTGTGTGTGTGTAGCAGAGCAGCAGGTGAAGGGGATGTGGGACATGTGTGTGTGTGTGTGTGTGTGGTTCTGGAGCGCACAGCTGTGCACATGTGGGAATGTGTCTGCTTGTCAAACATCGTTAACGCTCCCTAGCTAGAGGCCGCTCTTCTTTTTGCTTATTTCTTCTGTTTTTTGAAGGAGAAGTCGTCGAGCTGGTGTCTTTAGGGTGATGACCGAAGACAAAGAACGACAAAACTGTAGCTCCGCTGCTGCAAGGCATCCTGGGAGCAGTAAGGCTGTAGCTGAGAGCGCAACCACAGCCGCTGTGAAAGTGTGTGACCCAGCGTGGGGTCGCCCCGCAGCAGCATGTGTGCTGAGACAGCAGACGAGAGAGAGGGACCATATGATCCCATCACACCCTCCTGCAGAGAGGCCCGTAGAGACACACACACACACACACACACACACACACACACACACACACACACACACACACACACACACACACACACACACACACACACACACACACACACACACACACACACATACACACACACTTCCTCTCTGTTCTCTGGCTTCTCCGTTTAAGTGCTGCTTGTTTTACACATTGTTTTTGGCGTTACTGTGGCTGTGATAAACTCAATCTAAAATCCAATTCAATTTATTTAGGAGAATTTATGCGGTGTTGCTAAATATTTATAGATATTTAGATATTTTAAATGGAAATCAGGATGAAAAATATGCATTGAAAACAGGATTTTACTTTGCATGAGATTAAGATTCTTTTCAAACTGTTGCTCTGTCACTAGATGACTTGGAAAAACACAGATCAGTGTGTTACAGCACCCCTTGTGGAAACTGAAAATCTATCATGCTATTATTTGCAGAGATTTCATACCGCAATGACACATGAAATTAAGCTAGAAACATTTGCATATTGTATGTCTCAGAACACGGTATTCATTTCTGAGAGAACTGCCACTTTAAAATGCCTGAAAAAGTAAAAACGAGCCTTTCCATTTCCCTCCCCGATGCCCTTCTCTGCTCAATGTGAGCAGCAGTCTAATCATTCTCTCTGCGTTCGTCTCACACACACTCTCGCTGAGGGCGGTTTGTGGCAGACGATCGGTCAGCACCTTTAAAACACACTGGTGCTGATATGATTCATCTCTCTCCCGAGGGTTTCGCAGAGCGGCGCCTCACTTTTCCATGATCACGGAGGCGGGTTCACCTGCTTACTGATGTTCACCTCCACCAATAGGAGCGCGGGCCTTCTCCAGACGCCGCTGTAAAGAATGAGGCGGTGTAATCACGTCTCCCACCCGCACAAGAGTCTGACTTGCGCTGCAATCAAAGCCGGAGTAGAGGAGAGAGATTACGAGGAAGATGTGATCAAAGCACGCGGGGAGCTCTCAGCGGCAGACTTGGTAAAAGCCGATTTACCTGTTTATTTGTTTACCCTGATCCCTGCTGGAGATTTAATGTGCTCCGGAACCGAAATCTGCTGCGGGAGGATAATGGGGTCTGTGCAGTTCCCGGCCGGGATGGGTGGATACGTGCACGGGTTTCACAGAGTCGAGAAGGGAAGAGATGTAGACGAGAACTGAAGCTTAGTGCAGATAACGGAAGCCACAGTGGGTTTGCAACACGCCGCTCAAGGCATTACACCACAGTATGGATGAGAAGTACACTTTCCACAGAGGATATTGTGCACAAATACAGGACCTGGAAGTGTTGTAGGCCTTTAGAGGCGTAAAGTGCAACCTAAAACCCTGAGAAATACCAAGAATATTCCAGCAGCAGGAGGAAGATAAAACAAAACCACATGTTCGGTTAAATTTAACATGAATTTAACTGTGTTTTATTTCAGCAAAATTGCATGAAAAGTGCATCATGAAAAGTGCATGTCTCCATACCAGAGTTTGCATCTATCTATCTATCAATCAATCAATCTAAAAAAATGTGGCTTTTAAAAAGGCATTCTCGATTCAATTCAGAATAATGCACAACCCTGGCCAACATCTGTTATTTGAAACCTAAGTAGATTACATCAATTGCAAAGGTAAGATGTTTAAAGGGATAGTTCACCCAAAAATTTAAATTCTGTTGTTAATTACTCACCCTCATGTCGTTACAAACCCAGAAGACTTTCAATCATCTTCGGAACACAAATGAAGATCTTTTTGATGAAATCTGAGAGCTTTCTGTCCCTCCATTGACAGCTACGCAACTACCACTTTGACACTTCAAAAAAGTTCATAAAGAACTTTAAGAAAGTAAAACTAATCCATTTGAATTGAGTGGTTTAGTAAAAATAAATAAAAAGAGACTCGATCACTTTATATGAATTTAGACTTTTATTCACATATAAACGTTCATTAACTCACACATCAGTTGTGTGAGTTAATGAAAACCGCACGTTTGACCTTCAGCAAGAACCCAAAATTTAAACGCTTGATTCATATCGACTAGTTTTTACGATCTCTTTATGAACTTTTTGAAGTGTCAAAGTGGTAGTTGCGTAGCTGTCAATGGAGGGACAGAAAGCTCTCAGATTTCATCAAAAAGATCTTCATTTGTGTTCCGAAGATGAACGAAAGTCTTACGGGTTTGGAATGACATGATGACGAGTAATTAATGACAGAATTTTCATTTTTGGGTGAACTATCCCTTTAAGAGTTTGAGCAAGTTTTTTTAAATTAAATATTAAAGTCGTTTTTTTCAAACACAAATTGTAGACTGAATTGCGTGCAATAAGACCAGAAATGTAAACAGGTTGACTTTGAACATGGATCAAGCACTGCTAGTAACACAACCTCATTTCCAAACCCCTCAACACTGCTTTAAACTGTCAACAAGCTGAAACAGTAAGTGAGCGGTCAGCCCAGCTCCTCTCAGCATGCATCACGCTGATCTAAATGACATGAAGTGGATGAAATCAGAGACTGTAAATCATGCTTAATGATGCCTGCGGGCGGTAGCCTTAGGGGGAGTCCACACACACACACACACACACACACACACACACACACACACACACACACACACACACGGTCCTCACATGCATGCATACAAAGACAGCAAGAGAGAGGAAAGGACGTGTTTTATTTAGCCCTCGCCCTCGCTCACAACTAAAACATGACGCCACCCTCGTCCTCCTTTCAAACCAAAACGATCAAGGCCTTGAATTCAGTCCATCTCAAGTGATTTGAAATGCTTTCTTCTGCATATGTAATATCTTTCTGATATTCAACACTTGCTTACCAATTACTTCTACTAATTAACGGCGGACGGAGTTTCATGTATGCATAAATAAAGCAGTGCTGTCGTCATCAGCGCTCCGGCTCCATACTCCCGCAGTCCATTGGTTTAAATCATTGAAAAGAAAGTGGGCTGAAGGATATGAGACAGAAATGGGGAACGAGTGGGTTTCAATATCAATGAGAAGCCCGGACGGAACCTGCTGACTTTTTTGTTCTGATTTGTAAATGATTAAGAGGTCAAATTCTACAGCGAGTTCTGTGTGGGCGAGGATGAGTCGATCAGGGGATCTGCTGATATATATGATGCTTTGGCATCCTTGCCAAAGCAACCCCATCACCACAAAAGGAATAGACAGAATTTCCTCTATTTAGGATTGGTACCTGACATACAAATGAAAATGTTCACCAGCAATATTACTCGGTATAAAGTGTTTTGTGATTAAATCAAACCCAGTGAAGAGTTAAACATCAGAATGATTAGACTCAACAATAAGACCCCAATAACTGAACACCTTTATTCAACAGGGATGCATTAAAATGATCAAAAGTGACAGTAAAGATATTTATAATTTTACAAAATATTTCTGTTTTAATACTTTCTATTCATCAAAAACTCCTGATTTTTTTTTTTATGGTTTCCACAAAAATATTAAGCATGCAGCACAACTGTTTTCAACACTGATAATAATAATAAATGTTTCTTGAGCATCAAATCAGCAAATTATGATTTCTGAAGGATCATGTGACACTGAGGACTGTAGAAACGATGCTTAAATTTGAGCTTTGATCACAGGAATAAATTACATTTTAATTTTAATATTTAATAGAAAACATATTTTAATAATACTGCTTTACTGTATTTTTTATCCAATAAATACAGTCTTGGTGAACATAAGAGATTTTTTTTTTTTAACATGAAAAAAAAAATCATACTGACCCCAAAAATGTGAACGCTAGTGTCCCAGACCAAATAAAGAGCATTAACATGGACGTCATTCATTTTTAAAGACATTATTAATGTCGGATATCAACAGGAGTGCAGACAGTGAAGCTCTTGTGTTCTGCCACTTGGATACATGCTTGTATATTCCTCAGTAGAATTATTAGTGGTGCTCATCACTATTACAGTATACGTGCTCATACAAACGTTGCTAAATTTCAGTGCATAACTGGTTCTGGAACATTTGTGAGAGGTGAGGCGAGCTGTTATTTTACTAAGTGATCAGACTTACGATTTGCACCTCGGTGCAGTTTAACTGATGTCGGTGTGAACACACTTTTAGGGACAATATGGGCCACTAAACCCAGCACAATTTCCAGGAACCCCTGCTTCATGCTAAGTATCATTCTGCTCCACTTATTATATTTCTATGGTTTTGCACTGTGAGATGACTCTTATTCATTCCTCTATGAATAGAGAGACAGTGTACATTTCTGTCTGGGCCAGTCAGAGAGAGGCTGAATTTCTCCTCCCCGTCTATTGATTTCGACTGTAGCAAGAGATGGTCTGCTCTAATTTAAGGCTGCCTCATAAATACTAGCATTTTAGCATTAGCATTTTTTAAAACATGAAATAATTCACAAAAACACACCACAGGGCTTTGACGTGCTTTGTGCATGGACTACAAGTTCTTCTATTATTTCATATTTGATCATATTTTCATGGATGCTTAATTAAAGTGGATAGTGGTTGAACAAGCTCTAAAAATTATTGCCCTTTTCTGATAAAAATCCTATTTAAAATGACACAAAAATAAGTTTGCTGTGTTTATTTGTAGGACTGAAAAATTTGGTCAAAAATCGTGTGACTATATATCAATATGACTATAATAATAATAATAATACAATAATATAAATACAATTGAATCATTTTAATAACAATAATGTTATTATGAATAATATTAGTAAATAAAAAAATATTACACAAAATAAGAAATTATACAATTACATTATTATATTTCCAATTCCCAATTTCTTCATTTTCAAACATTAAAGCATCAATCTTTTATTTCGGTGGAAAACTGCAGGGACCTTAAAGCTTCTCTTTTGTTGTCGACAGCTGGTTTAGACTTTTCATTACAAGTTTGAGAAGATGGTTGGTGCATGTCGTGTTCCCAAATGCATGTTATAAGCTCCCCAAAATACAACATGTGCACTAAATCTGATCTTTGTCTTCTAAAGTCATATGATAAACTCCAAAAAATGGGTTTGGGTTTCTTTTTACCCCAATATTTTTTGTTAAAGTTACACACATATATTTCTTTTACCACCAAAACACTATTGTATTGTGTTTAATTAACTTAACCTGTATAATTTTCCACTATATTTAATTATCAATCGTTAAACTAATGTAAAGGGTTTAAATTCGCGATAACCCCCCCCCCCCCCCCGGATGTGACGATTTCCATCGTATTGGATGAAGACGGCGTGCGAAGAAGGTGGCAAGGTGCATGGTGTCAGAGAAAATATAAAGTTAATCTAAAGGCAAAGTCTTTCATTTCTGTTAGTATTTTGGAAAGTCTGTTCTGGAATGCTTGTGAGAAACAAATGGATAATCACTGAACATCACACTCAGGAGCTGGTCTCCATTCACATTCATTGTAAGGAAAAGAGCAGCTTGTACAGTCTGCTTAAAATATCTCCTTTTGTGTTCTATAGAGGAAAAAGACATGAGGGTGAGTAAATGATGGCAGAGTTTTCATTTTTTTGTGAGCGAGAGAGAGAGCGAAAGAGAGAGAGAGAGAGAGTGAAAGAGGCGAGTTGGAAGTGCTTTCGTAATGGGCTGCCCAGCTCGTCTCTTATGTGTGTGTGATTTACTTTGTCAGCAGACACTGTGGCACTAGGTGGTTTACTGATCCACAACACTCTCTCTGCTTCCTCTTTCCATCTCTCCCTCTCTCTCTCTCTCTCTCTTTCTCTCTCTCTGGAATGTGGAGGCGAATGTAATCACAAAAATGTGTTTGATTAAATGGAGTGGATGCCCCTGACAGTCAAGTCTGGAGACAGACGGAGGGATGCAGCATCCACCAGAGCAGGAAGAACAGCAGACAGGGGAAATCACTCGTCTCTTTTAGAAAGCACCAGATCATTTCTGTGTCCCCCCCCACCCCCACCCTCGAATCACATAACAACAACCTGTCCCACCCCACTTACCCATCGCTCCCTGCTCAATCCTTGGTACCGCTCGTTCTCAATTGTGCCAGCATCATCGCAGGAGTTCTCGCTAGCAGCGGGAAGCACAGAAAATCACAGGCTGTCGCCAAAGACTCATAAAGTGCCGCGTCAAACGAGGTCAGCAATTAATTACCTTAAATTAAAAAGCCCCTCAGCGTGGCGATGGAAAAGACCCCTGCGCCCGTCAACAGCTTCATCTGGATGGGAAAGGCCTGGCGGAGCCCGTGTAGGGCTGAGGAACGGGGGACCGGCGGGAGAAGCTTGATTCGGAGAGATCGCGGGTGCTGATTAATGAAACATGGCCGCTGCCTGAGAGAGAACATTCTGATCTTGTCGACAGAATGTGGAGTAGCAAACGCTAAGGGCTTCCATGACATGCTGCACATTCGCAGGATTACAGGAGAGTGCTGTCTTTTCATCGTAGCACAAAACACTGCCAGTGTTGAATGTGCTCATATGTGATGCTGAACGGGAGATCCTGCCTTAGGGAAACTCTTGCAATCAATCCGGACCAGGGTTGACATTAACACCCGCCAAATGCAAGTGGATTTCAGCAGTGGCGTGTAACGCAGTCACTCCTACTAGACACTTTGGCGGGTTGAATTTTATATATAGGCTATGTTTTTCAGTTGTAGTCTTTTGAATTGTAAAAGGCATCTGAAATATAAACTAAGTGCGATGTAGTGTTGTCAAAAATATAGATTTTTCGAAACATATCGATACTGAAAAATATGAAAAGGCTTCCAATACTACGCATAATAGATACATGATACCAGCTGTGCTTTCTCATCTCTCTCATCTCTCCTACAGCGAGTTACACACCAGCCTCTCCTCACCCACTCGTTTCATGTGCTCCGGATGAATATTGTTGGTGTTATAGGGCTTGAATTTCGGCGTGGGATTGCGCGTATTGTGCATAATTTTACTCATTCACAGATTTTGTGAATGGGTGCACACATAAAGCCGCCTCTCAGGTCTAAATCGAGTTGTTTTTCGCTGCTTATTGCGCTTAAACAGTCAAACACACACAAAATAATGCCAAAATGCCGGTCTTGGCGAGTATTCACGTAAACACAAATGTATTATTTGAGTGCCAATAACAAATGATAATTAATAACTGAGCACCAACTCATCATATTAGAATGATTTCTGAAGGATCATGTGACACTGAAGCCTGGAGTAATGATGCTGGCACATATTTACAAGTGACCAATCAGAAAATGTGGATTATACAAGATTTTGGAGCAAATGGACTATTTACATCCAGTTGTTTCTGAATGCAAGAATGTGTACTGTGTGAACGCTCCCTTATGTTGACTCAGGGTCAAGCGTGAGGTGATAAAGGTCAGTGTGTTGACTGATTGCAGATTTACTCACTGGAGGACGCCGAGGTCATGCCGAGTTCACACACACACAAGTGCTGATGTGATCATATCTGTCATAATCAGTCTGGAGACGATGTGTCTGTGGAGTCGGTGGGACTTCAGGACCACGGACAGCGTCACCGAGAGCACAGATACACACACACGCCTGGCAGACTGAAGACTAAAGATACTAAAGACAGTAATGATAAACAATATTACCCTAATCTAGGTGAAACACTGCATAAATGTACATTGAATATCACTTGGGGTGGATTTCTATGAAACCACTCTTATCAAACACCTTAACAAGCACCCAGAATATGCTGAAACTGTATGGGAACCAAAAAAAGTCTACAGTAGCAAACAAAACAATAATGTGCATAAATAAATTAAAAAAGAAATCTGTATTAAATCTCCCACTCTATAGTAATGTGATTAATTTAGCTGGCGGTCGATGTCTGGCATCAATATCACGGTTTGAGGGTTAAACTTTTATGACAGGACGGCAATTATTGAAAATTCTACGGGGTCTATAAATGTTGCTGCAAATTTTCCTCTGACCTTGGATCAGATGCCCGTGTCCTAATATATTCATTACTGCTCAGTCTTGCATGACATTATTTTCACACTTAAGCAGTTTTACTCTGAATGTTTGCCAGGATAATTTGTGAATGGCATATTATGAGATGTCTGTGTCTTTGAGGATCTTAAGAGAGCTCAGCGTTCGCAAGATATTAATGTTTGTATGTTTTATCGTGTTCGAACAATAAGTCACTCCACGTGACTCGATTATGCCACCCATTCTGTCAAAGGTGTCGGCTGCCAGGATTGTTAATTAAATCTCAGTAAAGCCATGAATCGAGGGTCATTCTAGAAACTTCATTAGGAGTTATGAATATTAATTTTCCAATTTAAAACATCATCCAACAATCCTTTTGACTTTTTAAACATGCACAAGAAAAAAAATATACTGCATAATTAATTAACTATAGATTTAGATTAATTAATGCAATGATGAAGAATTAATTGAAGTCAAAACTCTCCATCATTCCTTGTTGAACGAGGCCTACGTGTGCGTTATCAGAAGCGCCTATAACCACACACTCTCTGGAAAATATGGTTTCAAGAAGACTGGGAAGGCTTTGTGGTTTCCAGGGTCTCATTTAATCACACCTTGAGCGCTGTGGTCTCATTTAAAGGGATAGTTCACTCAAAAATGATAATTCTGTCATCATTTACTCCCCGTTGTGCGGCTTTCTTCCGTGGAACACAAAAGGAGATGTTCTGCAGACTGTGTTGATCTTTCATGTCAATGCAATTACAATGAATGGGGACAGAGGATTTCAAGGATGCTAAATCATTATAGACACAGACTATACAACTTTTGTTCAATATCCCGATATTAAAGTTATTCATTGATAATTTTCCCCTCCACTGAGTCGTTGCACATTGCAACTGAGTCATCGAGTCTGTGAGTTGAACACAAGAACTGGATATAATCATTTATGAACGAATCATAACACATTTATTGAAAATATCTGAATATGCCATTGAGAGATCCATTTTTGTGAATGACAACTTCCAGCTGTTTTCGATCTATGTCTTTAATGTTCTTTGGATCCTTTTTGAAGTTGAAATGCTTCATTCACAGTCCATTGTATTGCACAGGACGAAAAAAAAAAAAAGCATAGAAACAATCTTCAAAAAATGTCTCCGTCTGTGGAAGAAGAAAGTCATGCAGGTTTAGAACGACATGATTAAATGACACATTTTTGGGTGATCTATCCCTTTAAGAACTAACACACTCTGGATTTATAAACCCTAATGCTCACCTCCAAAAGAATACCTGCTATTTCAGGTTCAATATTTCCAAGAAGCTTCTTAGCTTCTGTTTACCATTATATGCTAATCACTCTGGTATTTCATTACCGCTATTTAAGTCATAAATTCCGCTTTTTTTCACAGCAGATGTACTCTAACAGACACACACTTCATCCCTAGAGGAGGGACGGTGAGTTGACGTCTGTTCTGCAAGTGCTGCTAAATAATTGAATTCAGTCTTTATCACCAGGAGACACTGAGCCTCGCAGGGGTGATCTGCCCATGAGCTTTACCTCTCTCTTCCATGTCTATGTCTAATGATCTAGAACAAATGCAAGGGAGCTTTAGAAATAACCAAGTGTATATTTGATGACTACAATGGTTATTTCTCACTATAAATGGAACATTTCTAAATTATTGTACTTTCAAATGCTGTGTCACATGTCATTTTTTATTCTTTCAACCGGATAACACTGTACAGTAACTGAAAAACGAAAATAAATAAATTGAATTGACCTTTAATGGGTTCGTTCACCCAAAAATGTAAATTCTGTAATTAATTACTCGCCCTCATGTCGTTCCAAACCCGTAAGACTTTCATTCATCTTCAGAACACAAATGAAGATCTTTTTAATGGAATCTGAAAACAATGCTAAGAATGCATCAAATAATTGTGTTGCATTTTTTTTTTTACTAGAGGTGTTTGCATTCTCATACTTGTGTATTCTGGGCATTATTTTATTTTTTATTTTTTTATGTTCAGTACTTCAAGAGTACCAAAAATGTCAAAAAGATGTAGAACAAGTATTTGAAAACTTGACCAATCTGATCAGTGACTCTGAAGCTCTGATGACGGACACATTCAAGGCTGTGTACTGCACATGGCAGAATGCATTAATG